>NC_048893.1:33590376-33625279 GCF_011077185.1 Oxyura jamaicensis
TTATTATTATTATTATTATTATTATTATTATTATTATTATTATTATTATTTTCCTTCAATTTAGCTAATAATGTGCTTATCTAATGCAGAACTATCAGCTAAAATTGGAAGCCTGTGGTAAATCATTATATGACAGGACATAGATAGAGTGAATATAATGAACTATTGAGCAATCGAAAATCAGCTAAGGGTGGTATGATAAATCTGTTATGAGTCCACTGCTCAAATTTTCCCTGAAAAAAAGATGGCAATATGCAAGCAAGGCAAAAGTTAGGATAGAAGCCATTTCATTTAACTTTAGATATTTAAACTGCAGATGTTTATCTCTGTACAAATACCCTGGACTGTCTTTGTAGCCAATGGAGACAAATGGGCTGTTCCAGAACACAATCCATCTATTGTGTTTAATTCACCCATTTTAGACCTTTCCAATGAAAGTATCTGTGTCCTTGAGGTGCCTGTTTCTACCACTGAAAATAAGGGTAGCCTAGAAGATTTGCTTCGATGTAGCTGTTAAATTGCAAAAGTTCTATTTAGTCATAAAAATCTCACACAAAATAACTGAAATCCAAAATGTGCCTGGCAGGGGAAGCCCTTCCCAACCAAATGTTTTTATGTGTAGTGTTTGGGATCTGTCTGAACATTCAGAATGCTACAAGCCCTTTGGAAGGAACTGCTGTATCTTGCTGAATCTGTCACTGCATCTGTCATTGCAAGTGATACATATTAAAAAGATAAAGGATTGCAAGTGTCTTTCAATCACAGAAGACAGGTCATCTTGCCCTCAGGTAAGAACAAGCATATTTTCTGTGAGGTATATCAAAATGCATGTTTACATGAAAGTTATTAGATGGTTTCATGAATTATTACTGAGAAAAAAATGTCCATATTATATAACCCACATCTGTATTGTCCTGCTGCCTCAGGTCTGTGAATAGGTAGGCCCTTGAAAATAAAAATCCTCACAAAACTGTATTCAAAACCTTTGGCCATGCTAACTGCAGTAATTGTAAAATGGTCTTACATTCCATTTTATGGACATGCTGATTTTATATAAAGTCCTTGTCCATTGTTCCAGTGATTTGTGTGGGACAGAAATATCTGTAGATCTATCTGGCTAATGTGCAGACTAATGGGAGCTACAGAGTAATGGTCTGCCCTTAATTCACTGACTTCTTTCAGAGATCCAGCTCTCTGTACTTCCTATTAATATACTAATGAGTCAAACCTTTTCTGAAGTATACAGGCGCCACTTCCAGACTTGTTAGAATTTGTTTGCATCTCCCTGGTTTTCATCAATGTCAAAGTACTATCCACAGAATCAAGCTATTCTATTTTAAGAAGTACTCAGAGAAAGGATGCCCTTATCATTTTTGTTGTTGTTGTTGTTTTTCAATTTGATAGGGAAAAAATATCCATAGCACATAACACACAACTTAATAAAAAGTAATTCCACTGACATTGACACACACTAAAAAAAAAAAAAAAAAAAAAAAGTAAAAAAGTATAAGGGGCTGTGTCATATCTGATACCACAGTTTCATAATGGAAAATTGAAAAGGTTTAGAAGACTGAGTATTCCAAGTATCCATGGCTAATACAAACTACCATACCAGCGTATACCCCACAAACAACATTGGGCAGTGCCACAGACAGCTATAGGCTTTTAAAGAGAACTTTTTCTACTGTGCTTCTTTTTGAGCTGTTTATTTGCGTTTTTTTTATTTAAAAAAAAAATTTTTAAAGTACACTTTTGTATTAGGTTATGTTACTATTTTTGTAAATCATTAATACACTTCATAAATAAGATAGGCAAAGTAACCTTTTCAAACTTTCTGCAGTTTTGCATAGATTGTAGGTATCTGTGAATACATTTTCATTTTCAGAGAGAAATGGGACTTTCATAAATTCTTTTTGCTCAAAGAACAATTAAAGTACACAAAATACAGTGTACCATCATGAAGAAGTTGAGATGCTAAAAGAAGTATACTTGGGCTCACAGATCTTAATTCCCAGCCAAAGAAGGACAGCTTGTATTATCTTTGCATAACTGAGATGCGCCTCTGAAGCCATGGCCTTTTTTAATGACTCACTAATATTTGATGGAAAAGATTGTTTATCATATACCTAGCATAAATCATTTTCAGAACTAAGTATGTCTCAAAAGCTAATATTTTTAAATACTTTGTTTATGATAATTTCTATTTTAAAAACTACACAACAATCTCCAAGGGGAGCTTCCAAGTTTGTTTCCAACTAGCTGTTGTAATTCTTATCACAGTATGTAAGGTTCCTACATAGCTTGTTTGTTCTATATTAGAGCAGCTAATGTCTGAGATTTAAGTCCTCCTCCTTTTGGCCTCATCTTCATCTGTTCAGGAACACTGGCTGGCTGCCACTTATCTGCAGCTGTCTAGGCTCTGTCTCTATAGCTGTCCTGGGTCTGTAGCCACCCTCTGTAACCCTAGTCCTACCATAACTTGTGGATTGTGTCCTTTGCAATTGCTTTGCATTTTTATTTGATGGTTGGATTCAAACCTGCTGTATGGTGTATTAGCTGCTGACCCTTCAGATTAACCCAATGCTCTAAAACAAAACAGGTTGGAGGTGCTATGTGAAGCAGAAATCTTTAGACTAAGGGACAAATGGCTTCCCTTGATATACATAATCATTAATTATGAATATATATATATTTGTAAAAAAAAAAAACAAAACACATGGAACAGGTAAGAAAGACACTTGGACATAGAATTCAAAGCAACCTTCTGCATCACTGAACGTAGCCTCCTGTTATCACAGACAACCAACTCAAATAATCCTATTAATATCTTAATGCATTGAAACAGTCCAAGAAGCTCAAGAATTGACTTCACTAAATTGATAGATATTTTCAGGATACAGGAATGCTGAAGATTACCAAAGGCCCATTTATTTGGTGTATTCACTTTACAGTATTCTGGTGTATGATATGCACAAACCACAGAAAATGACAAAAAGATTTGATAATTTCATGGAATGCTAATTAACTTGGAAAAAATCAATAATATAAGAAATAAAATAATATAAAAAATACAGTAATAAATATTTTATTACTTTTCTCAGAAATTTGATGATTACAGTGGAATATCTTTCAGTGTGTTGGAACATCCAGATGCAAAAGATGCAAAACTGTCAGTATATTTTCACACATGATGCCATATTTTTTCTCTATGTTGAGATGGAGCCTAAATCACAACCCAGCTCATTCTGAAACACATGCAAGGCAGTTCACCAGCTGACAAGGCACTGACTAGGCTCCATGGATTGGATTAACTCTGTTGTCTAGAACAGGAGTTTACATGCATAGTTTACACTTGAGCACTTCCACACAGATGCCTAGAGGTGTCTTAAGCTCCATTGAAATCTTACCACTATAAACTGCTGCAGGATTCATTATTTGATGGGAAGTAGATATTTCAATACAAGATATCATAGTGTTGTATTGAGGCAATGAGACAATGACTGACAAAAAAAAAATAATTACATGAAGATAGCAATTTTTATTACTGATTTTGTGACATAGCAGTACAGTTCCCCAGTTCATAGGTACAGCGACTCACTACCCACAGGAAAAAAAAAAAAAATAAATAAAATAAATTCTTATTCCTATACAGGCTGATGCACAGGAATGACTGGAAGTACCTGGAGACAATAAAGACAGCACAACACATAGAAAGCAGTTTCCTTAAACAAAATGAAGGCCAAGGACTTAGACCTTTCCCAGAGCTGGAAAGTAAGGGGTAAAAATAAAGAGTAGAATAATGAGAACAGAGCAGGGTGATGCCAAAAGAACAGAAGAAGCTCCAGCACAGTGTTACAAGATTAGAGAGTCGCCAAAAAGAATACGAGAACACCTGCAAACACACAGCTGCCATACCATCTATTACTTGTGGACAAGAGGGTTTAATTAGCAACCTGAGGCCTTCCCAAAAGGAGAGTTGAATTTTGCTTCCTCATACTTCCCTATAGAACCATATACAAAGTATCATGTAGTTCCTTCTTCCAAAGACTCCTGGTGTTGACTTGTGTGTTGAGAGAAGGACTTGTTGGGTATGTAGACCTCAAAACTTAAACATATTACTACGTCTGAAATCTTTCATCATTCCTTTAAATCGCAAAACTACATTCTAGATCTAATCAGTAAAGAAAAAACATACTTCATATCCTGGGGAGTTTTATTTTTGAGGCATGCAAAACATTAACCAAAACACACTATTTTTGTTAGGTTTGTCACTATTGCAGTGGATAGTTGCAAAGAAAACCTTAGTTTTACCAAGAAGGCATAAAGGCAAGAAGCAAAGATCTTCATGTATGATTCTGAACATATAGTCCAGTGGTTTCAACACAATGAACAGTAAAGGAAAGTACTGAAGATTAACTGCACATTAAATAGGTCCACAATATTAAAAATGTTCATGGTATTCTGTAGACCAAATTACAGTCAGCTCAGGAGTTGGCTTTTTATTTCACCTTGAGTCAAGAATGCGATCCCATCAGGGTACACTTATTGAGGCTTAATGTTTCTGCAAGCCAATCTACCCTAAAGGGCCATATTCAGACTATTGTAGCTGCCAGCGTTCTAACATCTACATAGTAGGATGATTCAGATTTCTTCCCTTAGGTAACCCAGCTGTCATACAGTCAGCGGGTTAAATGCCTCCAAGAGGAAATTCAGAAAGCTCAAGTTGTCTGAACCTTTCAAGTGGCAGTACAGAAAGTGTATTTGGGTACACTAAACCATGATGTTTGTTTGAAGGTGTTAGATAACTCATGTACCTATGCAGAACAGGTACCTTCATCCCTTGAGATTCAGAGCACTGAATTCACTTTTTGAGCACAACCAGATAATGAAGGATGCCTCTGTTTATTCATATTTAGGGAATGCCACGAGAAAAATGTTCACCAGAAAAAGACCCACCTTTTTTTATACATCCCACATGAATGTATATCCGTATCCATATCCGTATGTATATCCGAATGTATATCTGAATGTATATCCGTATGTGGCTGGATACTGACCTGAACAAGTTATTCTTCATTTTTCCTATCCAATATGGATCACAACATAGAAAAAGATTGAAACATTCAAAGGATTAACGAGAAGGTGAAAAAAGTTAAAAAGACCTGTTTATATTCTAACAGTATGGATCCTTCCCTGGGAGTGATACTTTCTTATTTCTAGCTTTGTATATTCCCTGTATATTATTTGCACTGTTTAGGACAACATGTCAACAACTTGTTAGCTGATAATTACTCATATACTAGAATTTTAAATGAAACAGAATGGAATTTCTAGAATTTTATCGAGTAAGTTATTTTTGACTATTTCTGTCATCTGCTTAAATTAAAACAAGTCAGAAAGAAGAGTCTCCTGCTAATTAAAACGTTTTGTAATCTAATGAAGTTAGGTATAGCTTGTAACACAATGATAGTAACTTACAGTTCTATAACAACTGAACTAAGTAATTGATATAAAAAATGGATCTAGGCTGGCCCAAAAATCTATCTCTAGGATTATATTCCTAGAGCTACAAAACCAATCAAGTTTCAAACTAAGATCACATGATCATTTTAGACTTGTAACATGTGTAAGGTTTGAAAATTTGGCCTGTTATAATTTTCTTATTTTAGCAGTCATCAGATAAGAAAGGAAAATATCCTAAGCAATCACCACTCAAAGATGGAATTTACAGAGGCACACAATTAATTCACGTTCAGTGGCATACTAAAACAAATTAAAACAAGACATGAAAAATAAAAACATGGACTGCAGGTACTTTTAAAGAATTACAGAGAAGATTGTTCAAAGGACTCATTATTTAAATAACCAGCAACATGGACACATCCAAATTTTGTTAAGGGATTTTGTGAATTTAATATGCTGCATTCATAAAGAAAATCAGAATTTTACTTAATAGTGTTAGCTAATGTCTAAAAAAACATTTGATGTATGTGTATTGTTTTTTGCTCTTTCAATGTAAGAGAATGATTTATAATTCCTGTTATACAGACAGTTCTTTTAAAGCATCTTTCTAAGCAAATTGAGCAAATGCCTCCCCCCAGCCCCAGCCCCACCCCGTGTGTGTTTAGCTGCATAAGAATTCACATTTCATTGACATCAGCTGCTTTATGTGACCCACCTAAGTGTGTTAACAAATCGAGAAAGATGTCACTCTAACAATTTTTTGGTAGAAAGATGCCACTAACAGATTTCTACTCTGTGGCCACCTTGACAGATCAACATCTCATGCTATCTCCCTACCACCATATGTTCAACAACACCTCTGAAAACAGCCAGAGATTTTTGTAGGACTACTTTAATTACAGCTATTAAGAATGCCTCATTTTTCTCCTACTCATAGAGATGGACCTTCCTCTCTCTTCTCTGTGCTCATATTGAGGAAAATATAATGGTTCAGCTATTTTTAGACAGCCAGAAATTACACACACACACACAAAATAATCATGTTCTTCACAGAGAACCATGATCAATATGACAGGAACATTATGTAATGGTTGCACTTGCAGCATAGACACAACAGCATGTAGAATAGGAAGTGGGTGTAAGTAGCTTTCTGTTCCGGCAAGCATAATTTAACGGAGGGTCACGGTGTCCCTGGGATTGTGGTCAGCTGCTTTTCAGCAGCATGATCCATCTTCAGTTAACTGTGATAGCAATTTCTATAACTGAATATATCAAACTGTGTTTCCAACAACATCCTATGTACTACTTCAGACCTGACACACACAAAGAGCAAACTGCTGCTGTATTTTCAACAGTATTAGATGCAGTACTGATCTGAGAGTTGAGTTCATCACTGACATGCCTGAGTTGTTACATCTCCTCTAGAACAGAGGTTTATTATATCTCCCAGGTTTCCAGATTGCTTTTCTATTATCTATTTATCTTCTACACTTCTACTGACTACCTGCTACAGCTGATAACTGCCAACTGCCTCAAATTCTCTGTGATGTGTGATAGAGATCTCTCGCAGCTGAGTCTATTGCTGTTGTTAGGATGTGCTGTGTTCTCTGTCCCCAGGAGCTGTAAAAGAAAGAATTTCATTGGGTCTGGAACAAGTGTGGCTGATGCTTGTAAAGAAAACTAACCTCAACAGAAAGACACCCATTGGCTGTATTTTATCATTAGAAATTTTACAGTCTAAACATAATCATATGAATTTTATCACACACAAACAAAAAATGTACATATCTGTTTCACTAACAAAACTAGGTTGAAAGTTTTTTGTCAGTGACTGGGCTTTTCTGCGTGCATGAGTGAAGGTGAGGTGGGACACAGGCTGACAATTAGTTGTTGATACAAAGCTTGCAGAAAGTGGCTGAGGTGAATTACAAATATGATTTTAATGCTAACGCTGATTATTTGCTGGAAATGGGGAGCACGCACACCACAGCAGCTTACATATGTAAATGAGAGAAGTATGAGCAGTGTGTGTGGAACAGGAATCAGTCCAGAAAAAAATGTAATCAGAATGTAATCTTATGTATGCTGTAGGCCAGAATGATGCATAGATCCTTTAGATAGAGACTCTTTGGTTAGAAGACATAATAGAGCAGTAATGTAGCAGAGGAAAGTGAAAAATTTTGCATTCAGATGAAACTGCAGAACAAGTGGTGGTAGAGAATATGGCCTAATTCAGTAGGAGACTTACCCAAACTGTCTGTGGACAGACTCACAGAAATACCTTTAGTTATTCAACATTTGAAGCATTTTCTTTTTTCTCTGGTGAAGAAAAATATTTAAAACATTTTCCATTAAAATCACTAAAAAGACCGCAAACTGTTATGAGCCCAAAGGGGAAAGTGTATAACATGCAGCTTCCCCAAAATCTATCTCACTATCAAATGGATGTGGAATGAATAACCAAATCTGTGGCTTCTTTTCACACATACACTAGATGGGTAGGTTTGTTGAATTTCTTCAATTAGATCACTGAAAAGTACACAATTCCCCCTCCCCCTGACACATACATGCACACACAGCTCTGAACCTTTGCTAGCTTCTTGAAATTCACATGTAAATTATTAATCACTATCACTAATACATTTTTAATTCTTACCCTTAGAGGGTGGCAGTGAACATTTTTACTTTGAATAATGGGCTTCCTACACTGAAGGTGCTTAGAGGCTAGAACGATGTAGGATGATGACAGTTGTATCTGCATCAGGGACCTGACTCACTCCTGAGCCCTTGTTCTGCAGCACTCACAGAGGAGTTCATTTGCTTTAAACAAATGGTGCCACTGAAACCAGGGTCTGCATAAAAAATAAATCATACGCCAACTTTTAATCTAAGGGCAAATCATAGCTTTTTGTCACTTTAAGCAGGACACTAAGCTGTATCAAAACTTGTGCAGACTGTAGGCCAGAATCACACTTTTATAACTGCAGGTAGTTTATGTTCAATTTCTGCCTCAGACTAAAAAATTCAAAATGTGATGAAGCACACAGAAACAGAAAGTGAATTAAGATGCGCACACCATTCCTAGAGAGGCTCTTCTGAAAAGAGGTGTAGAAAGAAACTGCATGGGGCATATATGTATATACAGAATATGCATATATCTATATAATGGTTAACAGGTTAATATCATCTACTATTACTGTATAGCTATGGTAATATATAAATATTATATATTCATACAAAGTACATATATTTGTACTGCATGTGGCATTGTACTGTATAGTGAGTTGTATGTCCTATGCACATCAAATACTATACACGATTTATCACATACATCTCTGTAAAATTTATTGTCTATAATATATATTGAATACATTTATAAATGAAGAGATTTTATAATGACATTCAAGTTAAGGCACATCAGTGATGGAAATAGAACTATGGAATGAAAAAACAGTATCATTTATATTTTCATGCATCTATTGTTTCAGCTCCTCTTTTGAACTTTTGACATTCTGTATAACAGTATGTAAACTGTGAATATTTTATTGTAAAAGACAATCCACCCATGTTCTTCTGCATTTTACATGAACCATCTGAGAAGATCCTCTATGGCCTATGGTTTTCTTCAGGGCACACAAAGTGTTTTAATATTGAAGACAGCTTACCACTGCTATAATGCCCAGCATAAAGCTTTGATTTCAGCAACAGCAGCTTGAAACACCCTAATTTAAACAATTGCAGTCCCATAATTGTGGGACTGCCTGGAAGTGACCATCAGTTTGACCGTGGGCATTTGTACCAAAGTCCCCTTCACTCATAGACCCAAGAGTCACTGCTTGGTGTTCGCTCTCCTCTCTGCTTGGTGTAGTGGGCCTCTCTCAATTGCTTTTTGGTCTTCCAAAGCCTGCAGTGCAACCCGAAGCCGGGACAGACACTGTGACTGGGGATTCTGGGCACAGGCTCCCTTCTCACAGTTGCACAAAAGATGACTGACACCGCTACCTACATCAAAGCAGCTGTGACTTTCACGAGCTGCCCTGGCAGTTATTGTGGATGTTTGCCTCTAAAAATGTCCATGGACTCAGGAAAGTAGCTCAGGTACTACTCAGCTTATGTGATGCCACAAAAATGACTCGTAATTTTTTGGTCTGTTTTTTCGTTGACACAGCAACAAAACTGTGTCGCCTAGTGAACTACTCTTAGCTCCTTACATGACTACGGTGCCAGGATCTGCCCAGAGACTGGAGTGTACTGGCTGCTTTACAAGCACGACAAATTACTCTCTCCTTCTGAATCTAAAGAACTGGCAGTGGAAGCTGATGATGCATTATAACAATAATATCTTAGAGAAAGAAGGAGTGATAAAATATTACATTCCTGAGCTTTTTGAGTCTGTCTTCTGGTTTAATGTTTGGTTAAAATAGAAAAATTCCTCACATTTCTCACATAAAAGCAAATAAAGCAAATAAGCAATGGGCCCAAAGAAACCAGATCTTTCATGAACTTGTGTGCTTCAAGATGGCAGTCCTCTGTGCTTGGATTCTTTGACATGTAACAGGTATCGCCATTCATGCTGCAGCCTTTTCTGGGGTGTGATGCTCCTTTGCAGATTATTTTCTAAACTTCTTTGTTCATTTTGGCTGATGATATCAAAGGGATGCAAATGTTATTACCGGAAAATAGACAAGCCTATCAAGTCCTTGCCCTGTTCAACAGCTGTTCAGCAAACTGGAATATTCCCAGCCCCAGTTCTCTCTCTTCCTACCCATGAGATGTAGCCTCAGTTCCTGATACGCTTGTAAAGATCCTATTCATAAAGCTCACACCAAACAATGCACATGCAATAAAGTTACATATATATATAAAAGAATCCTGATAACCATATTTACTTTTGCAATACCACATCAACAACTGTAATTACTCTCTATGCTTTGTAGACTACTTTAAACGTTCCGCATAATGTGCAACCCCTACCTGCGTGAGTAGGCATTATGGTAAAGGTTCTAATTATGTAATTATGTCGTTATATTCTGCAGATTTCCCCATAAGACTTTTAGCCTCAAGGATTGGATTTTCAGAGAATTTAGTGGCCACTCTCGTTAATATGTTCATGACATACACAAAAAAGTTTTTGTTAACAGTTTTGGGGGGAAAAGGGAAGAGGGGATTGACTTTTTTGTTGGGGAGGAGGAAGAGAAAAGGGGATTGAAGGGAGAGATGAAGATTTTCATCAAGAACTCATTGTTGACTGGCCTGTTTGATAAGATGAAGTTCCCATATTTTGGACAAAAAGCTCGCTGTGATTTATTTTATTTTATTTTTAACATAGAAACTGAGTGCTCCTTTCTGCAACCTCTGCGTGGAACAGCAAGCGATCTCACAGCCCCATAACGCGAACTCCTCGGCACTCCGCGCCCCTGAGGGGCGGAGGACGGGGTCATGCCGGCCGCGGGGGGGGGGCGGACCCGACTCTCCGTGCTAGGAGCGAGGTGCACAGCGCGGTACGCGGCCTCCCGGGGCGCGCACTGTGCCGCGGCCACCACCCCTGGCGAGGTCGCGGGGGGGGGGGGGTGGGGGGGAGACTCCACGACCCGGCGTGGGCAGGCGGCGGCGGGGGGGTGATGCTGTCGGGCGGGGGCCGGGCGCTGGCTCGGTGTCGCCGGGCTGGGCGCCGCGCCCCCGCCAGCCCCGCGGAGCCGGGTTGGGCAGCCCGGGAGGCGTCTCCTCGGCAGCCCCCGCCCCGCCGCGCCGGTGCCGAATCGCCTCGGCCGCTCCCCCGCGGCACTCCCGGGACAGCGGCGTCCCGTCGGCCCCGCAGCAGCAGCAGCAGCAGCAGTACCCGGGCCTCCCTCCCTGTGGCTGTGCTGCCGAGGACGCCTCATGGGGGAATAAATAAATTAATAGCCCCGCTCACCCCCCACCCCCCCCGCGGCAGTGCGAAAGGGAGTCGGCGGCCGCGGGATTAGATCCAGCCCGAGCTAGAGAGCAGGTAACGTAACCTACCCGCCAGGAGGGAGGAGGAGCAGCGAGGCCGCTGAGGTCGCCCCCTCCGGGGAGGGCTGCGGGGGACGGAGACGGGGCTGCCGCAGCCAGGGGGCAAAAAGCAGCCGGCGTTGTCGTCGTACCCCTCCCAGCCCCCTGCTTCCCCCGGGAGGGCGGCTGCCCCGCCGCAGTGTCAGTCACACACGCCCACGAGCCGCCGCCCACGCAGGGATGGGCGGATGGACAGACAGACAGAAGGACGGACGGATGCACCGTCTCCCCTCCCCACCCCCCCTACCCCGCGGAACCGAAGCATCCGCTGCCAGAGAGACACCTCTGCGGGCTCCGGGCTCTGACAGCGGTGCCGAGGCCGCGGCTGCGGGGGGACAGCACGGCCACGTCCCTCCCCGGCTCCGCCAGGCGCGGGGGCAGCGCGGGCGGGGAGCGAGGGGGGCAGAGGGGGACGGGATGCCGGCGGCGGGGCTGCCACTTGTGGCGTCATCAGCGCCCTGAGTGAGGGGCCGTGACGTCACAACGCGGCGGTCAGGGTGACCTTGGGCAAGGGGCACCGGGCGGACCCCGATGGTGGCCCCCGCTGGCCCCGGGCCGGGCGGCTCCGAGCCACGCAGCGCTGGTGGTGACATCCCCAAAGGCTGCTGGGTCTGGTTGGGGGCCGTGCGGCGAGCTGCCTGCGAGGCTGGTGCCGTAGCAGAGAGAGTGCCCCTTCTACATCGTTATTTTTGCCTGTCCTCTTGTAGCACAGAGGGGACTCTGGCCAGGGGCAGTCGTAGGCTTGTCCCGGGAGAAAAGCATTTCTCCATGCCCACAGTGATTTCTGTGCCCTGGCTTTGTGGTTGCTGAAGTGTCCCCAACAAGACACTAGAAACAATCATAAAACAGCCCAAGAAGACATGCTGTTTGCACTTTGAAGACCAAAGTGTCCCCCAGTGCTCCTGGGAGGGCAGGTTGCCATTCATGCAGATTCCCTGCTGCTTCTCAAGTCAGAGGTGCACAAGAAAATAAACCAAAGTAACATTTAGAGAGATCAGTTTTTTTTTTTTTTTTTTTCAGGCACCAGCCTGAGCTTTCAGCAAAGAAATGTTACTGAAATTATTCTTGCTTTTCCCCAAAACAGCCTTCAATAAGCTGAGGAATGCTGATGCCTCATGGAAGCATCCAGTCTTGTTTCATTGGTCTCTATAATAATCACTCCTGTTTCCATAGTGACACCCACCTGTGGGTCTCAAGTTACTTATCAAATAGTAATGAAAGAGGTGCTTGCAGCTTCCATTGCACGAATGGGGCCATAAACTTAACTGCACACCAATCGAGCCAACAAAATATTGCCTCAGCTCTGTCCAGATGAATCATGATAAGAAAGTTAGTCTTCAAGACAGAGGGAGGTAGACTGATATCAAAAGGAAACAGAAAACTGACAAGTAGTTCAATAAAACTGGCAAATGCTTTTATGTATACATTTTAAATCTGAGAATAAAGTATAAATGATTCCATTCTTATTATTAAAGACAGCACTCTCCTCTCTCCTTCCATGATTGCCTACTTTGAACATTGTATGTGAGAATGAGTGCTGAATATCTGCTGCTTCCACTCAGAGGGAGAAAGTATATTCCAACGTTTTTATTACTTGTGCAACTTATTATAGAACTACGCATATCTGTAATCGCTGAGCTAACTAAGTTTGGAACACCGTCCTTTAATATAAGTGGCTTCAGAGTTGTTTTGAGTAGGGCAGATAGTGGTAGCTGGAGGTAAATTTTTTTTTTTTTTTTTTCTTCTCCTTGGGGTTGCACTGAGTGATTTTGGTTGATGAATTCAGCATTATTTTTTGAATGTGATAGAGAAGTGGGTCTTAATGGATTTCAGAAAACTAAATTATTACATTTTATGGATAGGAAGACTCTGGATGCATACTAATACAACTGATCTGAAGAGGTATTTTACATGTAAAGTGATAAAGGAACAGTAGATAGAAACTTTTGGGGGAGACTTTTTTTTTTTTTTTTTTTTTTTTTTTTTTTTAATATCCTCTTCAGTATTCCTTGTTTCTTAAGAAAATTTTACTTCCAGTAACTCTGGTTATTATTGGGCCCTTTCCAATTTAAGGAAAGATGCTACAGCTCACCTGATTTTTTTCCTATTGCAACATCAGGGGATACTTGTGAAGAGTTGAATTTTTCTTGAGTATATTCACGCTTTAGCAAATACAGTGTCTGTTTACAATTCTGAATTAACTCTATCCCTTAAAGTCTTTGCTAGTGTTAATGCTGTCCATTTTATTATTTGAAGATCAAGAAAAAGAATAATAGTATTTGGTTATGCTGATTATCTGTGATGTTAAATGAATTTCATGTTTCAAGGTCAGTATGTGTATGAAAATGTAATTCTCTTTTGTTTTTTATTTATTTATTTTTTAAAGGTTAGGTCATTGTCATTAATCACTGATAGCGAATGCTACTAGCTTCTGTTCCTGATCATGTAATACATATGCGGCCTAAAGTTTGCACAATACCAAGGAGAAGGTTACATAGGAAAATAGGACCTCACTGACCAGCTGTTTTATGTATCAAGTGAATGTGAGAAACAGGCTGTGTTCCACATAATGCATCCCAGTCCAAACCTACATTCCTTGGCTTGTATGTATTTGTGAGCCATAGTGCCAACTTTCATAATTTTATTGTGAACCTTGGAACAGTCAAACAAAAGTAATGGGGTTATAGAAGTAAGGGGATAATATCCATGACTTCAGAGTGCAGGCTGTTGAACTTACTGACTGGGGAACACCGCTTAACTTTACAATCTATTATGTGCTTCCAACATTTCTTATAGCTGTTGTTCTTAAAGTTATAAAGTTAAGTGATCAAAACAACCTTAAGCTTTTACTGAAGAACAAAATTTTAGCTCACCAGATCATGGTGGCTGACAAACACTTTCTCTCTTTTTTTTTCTTTTTCTTTTTTTTTTCCTCCTGTTGCAGTCTCAAGAATTTTAGTTTATAACATTTATGTCTGGGGGGAGGTAATTCATCATCTCCTTCTTTTGTTCATTATATTTTTGATTTTAGTTTATACAATAGTGCCAAATAGTTCCTTTATTTGTTATCATCAAGGTCAAGTCACCAGTTACTTCCTAATAATTCTTTATTTTCAGGAGATGGTGCTTTCCTGTTTTGTGACATTTGCAGTAATATGTAATCAGGGATGTGCATGAAGAGTGTTTGCTGGGGGCGGAAAAAAAAAAAAGAAAAAAAAAGAAAAAAGTGAACAACCATTTCCAAACATAACTAGGGCAATTAAGAAAGTTTCCCCAAAAGAAAGAGGAAAAGAATGGGACCTTAGCTTGATGCTTTATGGTATACTCTTCCCCTTGGTGGCTGTAAGACATAAGATCTTAAGAAATGGAATTGATCCTAATTCACAAAATCAGGAAGCACTAGAGAATAAACTTAAGCCTGAAATTATTATTTATATTTATATATATATATTTAAGTTTAGCTGCTGCTATGTTTTAACTTGGTGTCATGGTTATTCAATGTGAAGTACTGAATGCATTTCAGTCCTACCCGACAAGAAAGTGGTGTTCTGAATAATGGTGTAAAACATATAGAATTGGCTAATAACTTTATACAGTAGGACACTTGTACTGCAAGCCAACTATTGACAAACTGTAGAAAGCCCAAACATTGCATGAAAAGGAGTATTTCAGAGTAGGTGGATGTGACATTCTGTTCATATGGTTACTATGAAAGATAATGACGGAGTGTGATTTTAACAGTTAAAGTATAAACCTCCGCAGACTAGAGTTGCCCAAACACATGCAGGGTTATTTAAATGGTGCTTGCATTCCTCCATTCTGAATACCCCTCAAAAGAACACTTTCCAGTTGTTTTGAAAGGAAGATCAGTAGTTATTTCACTTTTAGCTCTCTTTCAGGTTTTCTTACGGAGGACTCAGCTGCAGGTGATGATCAAGGTGAAGATCAATGTGAGAACATTCAGAAAGCACATGCCATGCAGAAGACAGTTCAGAACATCTCCTGTATTCATGATTTATCTTTCTCTATATTTTTAAGGTGTTCTGATCCTTTAGAATAGCTTCCCACACCTGCTAGCAGACTCCTGCTGTTCCTTCAGGCATGTGCATGTCCCTCCCATCATATGGCCTCAGTGGTAGCAGACTGTTGGCAGCATTCCCGGTTTTGGCACACAGGGATAACAAGTATAACACAGAGTTGTAATTGTGTTCAAAGTGTATTCGGCATCAAAGAACTTTTACCATTTACTGTCACTATGATGGTGATAATGATAGTACGATGATGTATGTTGCCTTATGCATGTGGTCCATGTAACAGAAATTGGTAAAATGAGTCACAAAACAGCCCTACATAATCCCTAAGCATAGAAATGATTTTATTTTCAAATAAATATATTTTTTTATTTACATTTTCACATTAATGCTTAACAACATGCTTCCAAATATAAGAAGCTACCAATCACTTAGATATTCTTGAATTCTATGGAACAAGCAAAAAGGAGAAAATAAAGGATGAAATCTAAAATTGTTTCAACATCATACTGTCATCTTTCAGGTTTATACTTCTCAGTGCTTGTTTTCCAAATTAAAAAAATATTGAAAACAAATGTGTACATTACAGTACTAGAAGAAACAAGCCAAAAATAATTTACTGTTGCTGTGAAAAAAGCACACGTTCAACATGCATATTTTATTTTTTTAAACAAAATTGGTTTCTCTTATAACTTATTTGATTAGTATTGCATATAGAAAAATTGCATTAGAACTTTTTTTTTTTTTTTTTTTTTAACACTAGAAATGAAGTATTTTGTGGCCTTTTTTCTATTCTCTGGGATAATTATGTAAATATTTGGCAGTGAGGGTTAGAATTTTTGAAGTGACATAGGACTATGTTAGAACTACCGGTTCTAACAACTTGGCTTCTTAGACACTGCTGCTTTTCTCGACTGACCACATTGGGAGACAGAAATTGAAAGCCTTAACATGAAGGACATTTAATGTTTTGCAACACTATTGAGTTAAAATGCCATAGGAGTTGCAGTTACTAAATTGGGCTCCTATAGTTTGCATTCTTAATGTGGCCCTCGGGACAAATTTCAAACAGAAGGGAAAAAAAACAAACAAACAACAACAACAACAACAAAAACTTGATGCAGATAAGTTCCCCATGGGAATGTAGGAGTCTGATTTCTTAACAATTGGAATTGTACGTGCTAAATTCTTTGATGATTCCCCTATTGGTGAGTAAGTTCTCTACTGAACGGGTCTCTTCTGGAAGTTAACTGCCTTTGCATGCTATGCCAGGGCTGGATTTGGGTCTGAAACTTAATGCAGGACCCTGTGTTTTCAGCATCTAACAATGCCTACTGCTGATGTTAGAAATGGAGACCAAGGAGACATAAACCACAGCCTGGAATTGACGACTGATTTAAAGGTCGGAAAAAAATATGCCTGAGACAGATACGCAAGCTGGCTGAGCAAGGAGATTGCATCTGAGAGCAGGTGGAGAGAACAGAATGGACTGTAGAGGGAAATTGGTGCTGGAGTCTGAAGAAGGCAATGGGCCTATCAACCCATTACCAAACACTTTTTAAGATATATATCTTTGTAGTAATTTGTACATACTATTAAATTAAGACCTTGCTTTCTGCGCTTAGGAATTTATGACATCTTTGCTCATTGTATCACACAGAGGTCCTAACTGTCTGTCTTCCATTAGGCATCCTCTTTCTCTTCCTGTCATCAGCACTATAAAAGGGGACTCGGTAGCCTATGATTAGAAGTCACAACACCGTGTTTTAGTAAGGAGTGACAAAAGCTTGTATATTTTGTGACCTCTGGGTTGCATATTTCAGGAAAATACATAGAAAAGAATATGGCATAATGGCCTGTATGTATAAAGCATGAAGTATGCATTGTATTGGTGCAGAATAATGGGAAAAGAGATCCTTTTCACTTGTTCTTCTGCAGATATAATTATGTTGGCTAGAGGCGTATGGGCTTTTGTTCTCATGTTTTTCTGATAGAGTTTTCCAGAAAGTGATGTTTTGATATGGTTATGCTGGATACGAGAGTATTATTTCAATTTAGCTTATTTTCTCATTCATACACAATACTACATCATTATGAGTACTGTACATGGCCTGTTTCGGTTTTAGCTATATTAGAATAGTGGAAGGGGTTTATAAGCAAAGCTGATGAATGTAAGGGCCAAACTGACATGAGGCTGAAAAATCAAGGAAGGGCATTTAAAACTGACACCTAAGCACACTGGTATTTTCTGTCAATTATGTTTAGAGATGCACTCAAAGAATTCAACAGTACTGCTAAATTGGCAATTCCTCTGTTTCTGTGGCTCCAGTTCTGAATCTTGATTTGCATTCCGTGGTGCTTTTGCACTGTGTTACTCTTGGTTTGCACACTGTAAGGTTTAAGAGACTCTTCTGATTTGTTCTGAAGACTCAGTCTTTTGGATCACTTGCTTTGACTTGCCTTATTTTTTAAAATAAAAAATATTTATTGTAATTATTACCAAAATCATAGAATCATATAATTGGAAGGGACCTTAAAAAACATCTAATTCCAGACCCCCTCCCATGGGCAGAGACACCTCCCACCAGATCAGGTTGCTGAAAGTGCATACAATCTGACCTTCAGCAGTTTCAGGAATGGGGCATCCACAACTTGTCGGAGCAACCTGTTCCAGTGCCTCACCACCCTCTTGAGTGAAAAATGTCTTCCTAAACTCTAATCTAAATCTACCCTCATTTAGTTTAAAACTGTTACTCCTTATCTTAGCATTATACTCCCTGGCAAAGAGTCACTCCCCAGTTTTCTTGTAGGCTCCCTTTAGGTATTGAAAGGCTGCTATAAGGTCTCCCTGGAGCCTTCTCTTCTCCAGGCTGAACAACCCCAACTCCCTCAGCCTATCTTCATAGTAGAGGTGCTCCGGTCCCTTGATCACTTTGTGGCCCTCCTCTGAACTTGTTCTAATACTTCCATGTCCTTCTTGTGCTGGGGGCCCCAGAGCTGAACACAGCACCCCAGGTGGGGTCTCACAAGAGCAGAGCAAGAGGGGGAGAATCACTTCCCTCAACCTGCTGGCCACACTTCTTTTGATGCAGCCCAGGATACAGTTGGCTTTCTGGGCTGCAAACACACATTGCTGCCTATTGTTGAGTTTCTTATCAACCAACACCCCCAGATCCCTTTTTCTCCTCAGGGCTGCTCTCAATCCATTCTCCACACAGTCTGTATTTGTGCTTGGGATTGCCCCAGCCCATGTGCAGGACCTTGCACTTGTTCAACTTCCTGATGTTTGCACAGGCCCACTGCTGAAGCTTGTCCAGGTCCCTCTAGATGGCATCCCTTCTATCCAGTGTGTTGGCCACACCACACAGCTTGGTGTCATCAGCAAACCCAACCCTGCTGTCCCTGTCACTGACAAAGAAGTTAAACAGCACTGGTCCCAATGCTGACCCCTAGGAATCTAATCTCCACCAGCACATTGAGTGGTTGACTGCAACTCTTTGAGTGCAACCATCCAGCTAATTCCTTACCCACCGAGTGGTCCATCTGTCAAATCCATGTTTCCAGTTTAGAGACATGGATATCATAGGGGACAGTGTTAAACGCTTTGCACAAGTCCAGCTAGATGATGTCAGTTGCTCTTCCCCTATCCACCAATGCTGTAAACCTGTTGTAGAAGGCCACCAGATTTGTCAGGCATTACTAAGGGTATTGACTGCCTTTGGTGAAGCCATGATGGATGTAACCAGTCACCTTCTTGTTTTCTGTGTGCCTTAGCATAGTTTCCAGGAGGATCTGCTCCATGATCTTGCCAGACACAGAGGTGAGACTGACTGGCCTGCAGTTCCCTGGGTCTTAATTTTTTCCTTTTTTAAAAATGAGAGTTATGTTTCCCCGCTTCAGCCAGTAGGACTTCACTGGACTGCCATAATTTCTCAAATATGATTGACGGTGGCTTAGTAATGACATCCCCCAGTTCCCTCAGAACCCTTGGGTGTATCTCTTGGATGTATCCCATAGTGGATACATTCACCCCTGGATGTATCCCGTGGTGGATACATTCACCCGTGGATGTATCCCATGGACTTGTGCATCTTTAGGTTCCTTAGCTGGTCTCAAACCCAATCTTCTCCTACAGTGGGTCTGTAGTGTCCCTCCTATCATTCTTTCAGTCCCTGCCTTTCCCTTCTTGGGCCCAGGCTATGTGGCTTGAGCTCTTGCCAGTGAAGACTGAGGCAAAAAAGTCATTGAGTACCTCAGTCTTCTCCATATCCTGGTGACCAGGTCTTCCATGTCCTTCTGGAGAGGGCCCACAATTTCCTAAGTCTTTCTTTTATCACCAGTGTATCTACAGAAGCATTTCTTGTAGCCCTTGATGTCCCGGGCCAAATTTAATTCTAATAGAGCTTTGGCATTTCTGACCTGTTCCCTGTCTCTGTATCCCTCCCAGGCTATTTGCCCACCCTGCTTCCACCATCTTTAGACCTCCTTTTTCTGTTTGAATTTGGCCACAAGCTCCTTGTTCATCCTTGCAGGCCTCCTGGCATTTTTTGCCTGACTTCCTCTGGTTGGAATGCATTGTTCCTGAGCTGGGTGGAGGTGACCCTTGAACATTAACCATCTTTCTTGGGCCACTCTTCTATCCAGGGCTTCATCCCATGATACTCTACTAAGAGGATCCCTGAGGAGGGCAAAGCCTGCTTTCCCAAATTCCAGGGTAGTGAGCTTGCTGTACTCTCTCCTCCCTGCCCTCTGGATCCCAAACTGCACCATTTCATAGTCACTACAGCCAAGGCTGCCCTCAAGTTTCACATTACCCAACAGCTTCTCCTTCTTGATGAGAATGAGATTAAGCATAGCACCTCTCCTTGTTGGCTCCTGTATCACTTGGAGAAGGAAAAATGATTTCCCTGTTTCCAGACAAATACTTTGATGTATCCGTTTTCTTTGTCCTTTGATGTGTGCTGTGTCTTTCTTTGTCCCCATTCTGTAAGAGCATTTTCCTTCTCCCCCTTTATAATAATATATATTATATATTATATATTATATATGATAATAATACCTCAAGGTAAAAGGTGAAGTTACTATTCTACTCTGCTCATCTTACAAGCATACTGTGTTTAAAACTGGAAACTGTCACAAACATGCTCACTTGTAAGACAGCTTTTATATGGCATAGTTGATGCTCTTCCATAGTAACAAGTATTTATGTATTTTTTCATGCTATCTTTAGACTTACAAGTGTTTACATTCTTTACATTTTTTTTTTTTAATTCTGCCTCCTTATGGTGAGGATAAAGAATATGTAGCCTGAGAAGGGTGACAAGTGTAAGAGTTAAAAATAGAGCAGAAGGGCAAGAGATGTTAACCTGAGGAAATATAATTTTTAAATTTAACTTTGAGGAATTTCACAGAGGCAAATACATTAAAGCTAGGAGAAGTCGAATAATGGGTCATATTTTCTGAATTGTATTTATTTGTTTTCAGATATTTATTTATGTATTTATTTATTGGGAAAGGAGTAGAAAGAACGTTGGCTTTTGCTTTTATTATATCTATGTGGTTATTGTAGGCCATAGCTAGCAAGGATTTTGTTTTTGATGAACTGTTGAGTTATCTGTTCACAGTGGGCACACAGTCTTGTCTGTGGTGCCTTGTATACTACTATATCTGTCAAACAGGATGCTAATAAAAGATTGAATACCAAATACAATATGAGAAGAGTTTTAGCAATCAAAAAATACAATTCACAAGCAGTAATACTAGAATCTCAAAAATAAAAAGTGTTGAGTTTTATGGTTATTGTTTAGCCTGGTGGTTGAGAATGTCTTGGATTCCAGAAGTACTTTGCAAAAATATTCATTCAAAAGTATTACACATAACACTGTAAAAATGATTAAAGATGAGATCTTTAAGATTTCCTTGAGTAATAATAGCTGGTGACCTCAGGAGTGGTAGATGTGGACTCTGCAGTATGGATTTGTTCAGGTGCTTTAGTGGTGGGCAGGTGAAACAGGCATTATTCTCTACTTACTGCTTGTATGGCACTGTGAAGCCAGTACAAGCATGCAGCCTGTGAACTCATTCTACAGTGTGTGTTTTCCAGGTTCATCTGCACATGCACAGGTGGCTGTCCCTCAGTGCCATGAAAAAAGTGCTCTGACATATGAAATGAAGATATGTCATGGGTACATTGCCATGTCCTATACTGCCCAAATGCATAAGGGAGTGCTGATCCATTCTTCTGACTCTGAAAGCATTAACGGCTGTTAATGAAACTAGACATTCTTGCTTAACTAGATAATCAGCTTGCACTTCTGGATCTATTTAAGTATTGCTTAAAAGCTGTATATCTAAAATAATGATTTAAATCCTGTTGTTCTCACTCATGAATGCATATACAAGGCCATTTTTTTTCTTTTTCTTTTCCTTGTACCTATTTCCTGAAAAATTAGCAGAAGTATTGTTGTTGACACATACAAGCTTATTTTAAAATTATTATACTCAAATTGCTAGTCTAACAGAATAGGGTTCTTTCAGAATAGTGAATGATACATTTTATCATTTTATTGATGACAGAGAATATGTTTTTGACCCTAATAAGGTAGTTACACTTTTTTTTTTTTTTTTCCATTTACCAGCTTTACCCCAGCTGTACAAATACTTTTTTTTTTTTTTTTTTTTTTTTTAATGCAGAAAAATAGTCTCATCAAACCTAAATTATAGGCACCTAAATTGGGTTCTTTAATTTCAGTGTTATTGGATCCTGGACAAGGAGGTTGTTATCTCTTAATAACTGGAGCTTAAATCTTACTTTCAGACCAATCCTCTCATCTAACTAACACTCTTACAGAATTAAATCAGAAGTTACAACCGTAGTCTTAACAACCTAGTTTAAAAGTACATTGAAAAGCAGATACAGTTCTATAAGCAGAGGATATTTGGAACATTTCTATGACCAGGTTCATAGAAGGACTAATAGATATGGATAGATAGAAAAGGAAGAATACTTCTTTCAAGGAGAACAGTGTGAAAGAAGGCATGGGGGTTAAGGAGGGGAACTTGCTCTGCATGTTGTCAGTACTGGAGAGTAAGGAGATGTAGATTCTAGACGTAGTAAGAACACAAAAAAATTACATACTTGGAGAAGATGCATCACTGCCATTGCTTTGTCTTACCCCGTGAACTGTCAGAACTGAATTGATGACCCTTTAGACATGACTTAATAGTAAATTTAGACCCCTAAAGAATGAAGGACTTTAGTAACGAAGGAAGTTTTTATTGATCCAACCAAAGCAGAGCAGGTTATGTTTTCCAGTGCCAAGTGGCTAACACTTACTTCATGGCTATTCTCACTGTTCTGAGGTTGAACTATTTGGTCAGTCCCTGCTAAGTTCATTAATTTCGTGTCTTCTTTTTTGTTACCCCAATCAAGAAGGGAACGTTTTGCATTTGTGTTCCTAAAAGACTAGACCTGAGTTATTTATCCAAACCCCACACAGTGTGGAACCTTTTGTATTTGGTTGAACTCGTGCTCCCATGGTCAATTTCATCTGTCCCACTGACCTTGCCTGAGGCAATCCCTGTTTATTTCTTCACTTGGTAGACAAGTTTACCTGGGCTGCTGGGGAGATATGGGCTGCCTACTTTCTGCTGCAAAAGGGAACCAAGAAAAATACTGTTTGTCCAAAAGAGAGAAGAGCTTATGTAAGACTTTTTTTTTTTTTTTTTTCTTCCCTTCAGAGAATTGGCAATTGCAGTGATTCTTCAAGGAGGAATAGGAATGCTGGTGATAGCAGTGAGAAGATGCAAGGTTTTGAAAGTAGAGAAAGGAAAGAAATTACATCAGGCTTCTGGGATTTCATTCTCTGGCAGTCCAGCAATGCATCAACTCGTTTGCTGCCCTGCTCTTAAGGGAAGGTATTGTAGTCCAAGGTACCTAAAAAAGCTCTGTGCCTCCAAGAGAAAGGACATCCTGTACTGTCAGAGAACTGGCTTTATTTTAAACCCTAAAATGCAGCAGGATAAATATTAGATCAGATTGAGCAGTTCTTTTGTGGACCATAGGCTGACTTTTGAGAAGCTGTTTTTGCTAAGTTTACCATCTTTAAAAAGCACATACATGCACAAAATAGCTGCTGTAGAGCTATAACAAAGTTGTACAATCTGAATCTTTTGTCTGTGGTTGTTAAAGCTCTTATATTTTTCTCAAATACTCAGGGTGGCTTGAAAGAAGCTGATTAGTTCAGAAAAAAGAAAAGGAAAGTGAGCTGTGAGGGAAAGGTGCTGCTGTGGCAGAATTCAGGCCAGCTGGGAGTTGCATAAAATTTGTATCTCTCTTGAGGAGTCTCCGTTGGCAGGACTTGTGTGGATTTCCACCCATAAAAATAAACCTCCTTTACTGTGGTAGATACTACAGCCAAGAGTCTATCCCTCAGGGCTGAGGGCTTCTGCCAGCACAGCTGCCCCTCTAGGCAAAGTAGAAATAAATTATACTTTAATCAGTAAGCATTGTATCTCCTTCTTTTCTTTAAATAAAATTACTTCATCAATTGCCGAATACTTTTGTCACTCTGCTTATGTGAAGTAATAAATACTCAAGTACAATTATCACGTTCCCACTATAATGTACACCTACACTTACTGCTTACTTGTTTTTCATCATTTGGATGAAAACTGAACCTCCAACAAATATAACACATATTTAAAGATTTATATATGTAATTTGTAAACCTAAAAGCTGTAGACCATTTGTATTTTCTTACAGGCTGGACACAAATGTTTTTCCTTAACATAATTATGCAACTACATATATTTGCCAAGTTAAAACTAAGAGTTACAGGAGACTTTCACAAGACTAATACCATTAAAAGTTAAGTTGCCAGAAAAGACAGTGTTACCATTCTATTCAAGCTCATTTTCCTTTTCCCTTATATTTTGCAATGCCTTCACTGCATACAGTCCCCTGTGAAGAACACCTTTTCTTTTGTATATCTAACTAATCCTCATGTACACACACTCAGTTCTACAGAATTAGGCTCAATACATTATCTGATCTGACTACAAAAAGACGTTTTTCTACTCTAAAAAAATACACTTGCCTGCAAACACAATAATCCATGAAAGATAAATGAAGGGATTCAATACTAGAATTTGAAGTGACCTGAGTAAAGCAGAAAAACTGCAAACATATTAATGACTTGTTCATCTATGTCCTTCATGAGCTTTTTAAAACAAAAAACAAAAAAACAACCAATCAAACAAAAAAACATAAGAAAGCTAGTGGCTATGTTTATACTGCTTTATTTAATGCATTAGGTGATACTGAGATAAGAACAGCTGTTAGGTCTGCCCTTGTAGAGTTACAGCCATCTGTAGCCTTAAAAATAATTTTGGAGGTAGTGCATTCCTTTATCTTGTGTATGATTGTGTATACATTCATAGAGATAACGTAAGATGGTCAGAAGACTAGGGGAAACATTAAACATCATTCTTGTGGTGAACAAGCCTGAAGTCAGTTGTGGAGTTTTTCTTGACTTGGACCTTGTATGCTGGCTTGAATGTGTGCTTGAATTTCTAGAGCTGTAACAGTAACAGGGGTGAACCCATCAGCCTTGGAGGTTGGTGGATTAAGGAGGCAGAGTGGATGGCAGGCTGGCAGCATGTGCTCCTGTGGGGCAGGCTGATGCAGCGGTGGCTGCTGTGTAGGGCTGGCAGACTGGTAGGGAGCATGTGTCTTCAAAGCAGTGCCATTGCAGTGAGTGCTGGATTAGAGGTAGTGAGAAAGAAGCTACTGATATTTCTCTTCAGCCTGAGCGTTTGCAACTTGTGCACAGATGCACACAGCCCTTGGTGTGCTGCAGCTTGTGACCAGCCCACCAGTGTGTTTGGCTAATTCTGAAGGGTGGTGTACAAGAGGGAGAGTTATTATCACTGCCTCTTCTCCATTCCTCACCTTGGAGGCAGATGAAAACCCTTTTTTTCTTTTCACTGCCCAGGTACAGCAGCTCTGCCTGGTCCTGCTGTTGTCTCTTCATGGTTCCTTACAGTCTTCTCCACTTCTCCATTCACTTCTTGCTCTCTCTTAATGCTAACCACTGAAAATGAGTGCCTGCAGGAGAATCAAGCAAGAACCAGCCCAAAAGGCTGAGTTCACACAGTGTTGGGCAATGTAACATGCAACGTAACTTTCAGATTTGCATTTTCTTCATACCTAACACACTCAAACTTGTTTTTATTAAGTACTATCATGCCTTAA
The DNA here is from genome assembly GCF_011077185.1 of Oxyura jamaicensis. Classification (NCBI taxonomy): domain Eukaryota; kingdom Metazoa; phylum Chordata; class Aves; order Anseriformes; family Anatidae; genus Oxyura; species Oxyura jamaicensis. The sequence continues at coordinate 33,616,159 of NC_048893.1, forward strand.
GGCATGTCTTATTACTCAAGCTCTTGTGTATGTGCAGTTATCTAAGTCAACAAAACTTCAGGCCTGAATGATAACACTTTAAAAATAATTCACAGACAATAACTTTAACTGAATATTACCTGTTTTTTGTTGTTGTTGTTGCTTGTTTGTTTGTTTGTTTTTCCTGCAAATTGATTTAGTAGGAAATTCTTGGCCTCATTCAAAAAGTTTGTCACTTTATCTGGCAAACAGTTACTGTTTTTCGGGTCAGTAGTGAATTCTCCCATATGCATATCCAGTATCTATATCATCAGGAACATCCTTTGCTGTTTTCATAGAATCATAGAATATTCCGAGTTGGAAGGGACCCATAAGGATCATCAAGTCCAACTCCTTGCACCGCACAGGTCTACCCAAAAGTTTAGACCATGTGACTTAGTGCACAGTCCAAACGTTTCTTAAATTCATACAGGCTTGGTGCAGTGACTACTTCACTGGGGAGCCTGTTCCAGTGCGCAACCACCCTCTCAGTGAAAAATCTCCTCCTGAAGTCTGAACTTCCCCTGCCTCAGCTTCACCCTGTTTCTGTGGGTCCTATCACAGTGTTTATGGAGAATAGGTCACCTGCCTCTCCACTTCCCCTCGCAAGGAAGTTGTAGACCGCGATGAGGTCCCCCCTCAGCCTCCTCTTCTCTAGACTGAACAGGCCCAGTGACCTCAGCCGCTCTTCATATGTCATCCCTTCCAGGCCCTTCACCATCTTCGTCACCCTCCTCTGGTCACTCTCCAACAGTTGAATGTCCTTTTTGTACTGTGGTGCCCAGAACTGCACACAGTACTCAAGGTGAGGCCTCACCAGCGCAGAGTAGAGCTGGACGATCACTTTACTTGCCTACTAGTGATTTTGTTGCCTTTAATAAAATATATTCTCTTGCTTCTACTCCAACATTCACAAGAAATTGTATTTAGTACCACACATTTTATAGACTTTCAGAATGATACGTATTCAGCTACAACAAAGTACAGTCTCACAAAATCCCAGAAAAAATATGAGACAAAGTATTTGTACCTTATGCAAATTAATGCCTTATTAGCAATTTAATCAGTGCAGTCACAAATTGGCTCTGAAAATGCTGCCTCTCCAATTTTGCAGCTCTGGGCAATTGTCCAGTCTTTACATAAGGTAAGCTGTCCTCTATGTTGTTCTGTAAATCATTGAACATTTTTTTCAAGTTTTAATTGGTGTTTATTTGGATGGTTTATGTGATGACTTGGTTGAGTAAATTATGAATTAATATGGCACATATGAAATTTGTCAAATTTGTCACTTTTTTTTTTTTTTTTTTTTTTGTCTAAAGACAGCTAGAGATTTGCTTTTGCTATATAAGACTTGTCCTGAAGATTTACTTTCAAAGAGGATAGTATTAGTTGACTATGGTATGTACATAAAGCATGAGGTAGTGTATCTTTACCTTCCCTTTCTATACATTTTCTTCTATGTACCCATGATAGCCACAAAAACATTAGTAATGCAGCATTTCTGAGTTGCACATTTTATAAATACAGCAAAAGAAAATCCTGCACAAAATATGAGTATTGCAGAACATGCTGTTCAGAGACTCATTAGTCAGCCAAAATGAGCTTATTTTTTTCTGAGCAATACAGAAAAAATTGGAAAATTTCAGTTTTCAACACCATGCTGTCAAGGTGTGGATCTAGTTCAAGGAAGATCAAAAGAACCATTTTTAGAATCCAGAACACATACTTTTGATTTCTTATTTTATTAAGAGTCGAATAAACAAGAAAAATCACCTCCTACTCCCCCAAACCTAACATTTAAAAGCATTTGACTGGAATAAGCACATGGGTCATTATTTCAGTATTCCTGCCATACCAAGAAAATGTATTATGAGTATGTAGGCCTGGTTTCATCTGATCAAATGCAGAGTTCATCAGCACAGATATCTATAATTGAGCTAGTTATCTAAACTCACTTTATATAATGGTGAAATATAGGCACTTTTAGGCAACAAATACTTTCATTGTAGCTTAGACATCTAAAAAGGTCAGTGAGATACATCCCAAAAGCCCATTTCTGCCCATTGACTATAAGCGTAACACAGATACTGAGATCACATGTAAATGTCAGCACTGTCAGTGTCAATGTCTGTGATGAATCCCTTCCTTAAATCAGAAAGACTGACACATTGTGTGTAAGCCAAAGAATTCCTGTAAGTGCTTTATTACAAACCTTAATCTTTCCTAAAATATGAAAAGCTAAAATTATATAGCAGTAGAATATGCAGGATAAATTGAGACTCTCCACCAATATCTGAGGTATTGGAGGGAATCAAACCAAAATAAATAAACAAATAACAGAAAACACTGTGACCGAATCCCTGTTATTAGAACAAACCATTATTTAGCTTTAAGCACTATTACTACTGCTAACATAAAGCATTCAAGAAAGCCAACATCCTTAAATTGTGATTGAAGGACAAATTGTTCTGGAGTGTTAAAGATATCACTTGGTTGTATGCAAATGGGATTAATTTTTAGGTGTCTGTAAATAAGCAGGAATTGTACTGGAATAGACATTAGTGAGTTGCAAAACAGACTGGAAGTTGAGCATCTGAAGTAAATGATCATTGTGAACCTACTTAGACTTTTACAGTTTAATCTCATGATCTGAGAATAAAATCTCAGCCTCTTTCTGGGGTCTGGGTCTCTTCCAGGAGTGAGTGGTTAAATTTAATGAGTATGTGCGTATGTGTGAGTGGGCAGCAAGGTGCAGTAAGGCAGCTGCATCAAGGCATCCGTATCAGAGGTGCTCTCAAGTAGCTAGATCCATATTTAAAAATCTACTGCAGTTATTATTCACAAAATACCCTGCTAGATTAGTCCTGTACATTGAGTTGAGCAGTAGCCCTACTGGTTACTCTATACATTTTTGTAGACAGCAGTCCAAGACAGCATTAACTTTATTTTAGTCAAGTTCAAGCTGACAGTGAACTGGAGGCCAGCTGTCTGCCACCTTTGTGCCCTGTGCCAATTAGCTCTGTCACTCAGAAGCACACTTTAACGTGAGCTCTGACCTTCTACCTCATGCTCACTTCCCTGAATTTAGAAGATTAGGATTGTTGTAGGAGTGGATTTAAGCTGTTCTGTTTGCTATCTGAAGTGGGTGGACAAAAGCCGGTTCTGATCCGCCACTGTGGTGCCAAGTTAATGCTGTTCTGTGCTGTGCTTGCTGGTGTTGACTGTGCATTCAGTGTTTCCAGAGGTCAGCTGCGGATTCACCTTCTAGGGACATTGGAGTGGTACCCAGTGTTGATGTTCTTTTCTGCATCTGCTGTTGATGGTTGCCAGTCATCTGGAGGTTGCAGCTGATTTATCTTCCCCGGCCCCGTCTCTCCTTGGGTGGGATGGGGAGCCTGTGAAAGGAAGGGCCCCTCCTGAAGGCCACAGTGGGGGGAACAGCTTTGCTGACACAAGTGAGAAGCTGCACCCTGCAATCTACATGCAAGTTGTCAAAATCTTAACAGAGGGAGTCCAGCACAAACAATGGCTCGCTTCCTATTTCTTCCCAATAATAGGAAACGCGATATTGTTGTTACCACATGCTCTCTGTCAAAGTTCAACAACCTGTGTTTACTTCCTTTTTTTTCTCTTATGTGCTTCTGTCAGCAAACATGTTCCCTTCCTGCTGTTGTCCTCAGTGCTGAGATGAATGCCCTTTGCAAAGAGCCCTCCCTGTAGTTCTACATTCGAGACTTACCTATCCCTGCTACATATTATCTTCACTATATTTCATCCTTCCTGAAGGAGCCATTTCAGCTTCAAATTAAATTTTTAGGCAGTACAGAGATCAATTAAATGATAATATTTTCTCATGTTTAGGCCAGTCTTTTTCTTTGAGTAACCCTTGCATTGGGTGCCTTTATAGGAGTTCTGAAAATTGTCTCAGTTTTTGTGACAGATAGCCACAGCTCTTACGAATACTGCTCATCATTAGCATCATTATTTTCAAAAAAAAAAAAAAAAAAAAAAAAAAAAGTGGTGTAAGAATTGCTTCTTTCCCTATGAATATTCCAAGTGCTGGGCTGTGAAAGTTACAGCACTTTTCTCATATAATCTGTCCCAGAGACTGCCTAAAATTCATAAACAATGCAATTTTAAGACCTTTGAGACTTTAATATTTGTTGCACAGTGGATATTCAGAACAAGAAGTTTCATTTTTTTTTTTTTTTCTACCCTGAGTCATCAGAATGTTTTTTTTTTTCTCCATTTCACTTCAGCGTGCAGTTTCATCCCTTCCAGCATTTATCGGGTCAAGGCATAGTGAATGAGACTGGTGAAAAATAACAACTGTAACAATATGTACACATTTTATTTGCTTCTCCAGCAAAATAGTTACGGTCATTATTGAATTAAAAAGGAAGATGTTATGAAGTGAACTTGTATATGCATTTTGCTTAGAATTCATCACTGAAGTTGTGATTTGTTCCAAGATACAACTTGCCTTTTATATACGCATTTATTTTGTCATCAGTATGGCAAATAATTAGATTTTTTTTTTCCTATACAAAAAATGGTGTGTTCTTGTACAATTTAAGAAATAATAAAAAATAAATTCTGGAACTCTGAAGCAAATTCTACATTATTGTCAGCAAAGCACAGCTTTTTGATTAATGTAGTGGCTACTATTGCTTATTAATACAAAGAAGTTTCTAATACTCTGCAAAGCCTAATGTGGAATTTTACTATGCCTGTAAATGGAACAGTCTAAAAAAGTCTAAGTTAATTGCATATTTATAGTCAATTGCTGGACAATTTTCTTCAAATGAGAAAAAATATTAGACTTTTGGAACTTATTAGCTGGATTGAGTGCCTGCATTTTGCTTTTAAGTTTCTGCTTATGATCTTTAGAGCATTTTGTGTTAAATTTTTAATTGGTTGAACAAAATCATACTAATGCTCTACATTTTAAATGGCAAGTTCACACCCACCATCTCTGTAAATGCTGAACTCCTGCAGCATTAGACATAAGTGATGTGCAGCTGTCCCCAGATAGTAGCAGTCATTTTAGAGGCTATAGCATTTAAATGCACTTTTGAATGCACACATTTCTACAGGGGATGATAAAGAAAAGTCCTGTATGACAGACAAAGAAACTGTGAAAGAAACCCTATGCAGATATCATAAACAAAGGATGCACTTCTGTGGGATCATGTTCTGAGTCTTGAGCTTTACCATAACTTCTTGTGCCTCAGTAATTTGAGATGCATGTTGGTTTGGCAGTTGGTCACACAAAATAAACCATCCAAACATCATGTGTGATTATCAGCCAATCAGGTCTCCAAAGAGTCTTTAAATGTTCAAACAGAACAAAGGCTCTGTATCTATCAAGTTCAGATTATTGTCTTGGACAGCAGCTCCCTTCCAGGTAATGTGCTGTTTTTCTATTTCCTTTTAGCTTTACTTTGTGTAATAGATAGTTTCAGATTACTGTGGTAATACATGCAAAACTAATTGACTAATTAAATGCAAGACAAGTCAATGCACCAGCACACGTTGCACAATATTTGCTATTGGCTTTTTAATGATTATATAGCGTATATTGACTAAAAAAAAGCGAAGTGCTTTAAAGAAGAAATATTCTTACACTCCTCCTGCCTCTAAATATTTATAACAAGGATTAGTACGACTGAATGGTGAAACTCCCTGGTCTTGTCAGGCTTTATAGATTTGATTGGCATTTTTTCTTCACGTATTTTGCCAACATTTCTGAGAAAAGAGAGTTCAAAGATGAGACTTCTAAGGCTGAACTTGAAGAAGTAGCTCAGATCAGTGTAGCTCAGGTCCAATTTCAGAACTGATGGGCGTGAAATGTAAATTGGAGTTAGAATGAAGGATGTGATGGAAGTTGCTATGTGGCTATGTGACTTGGACTGAATTAGCAGAATGATAAGACGGTGATAAAGAGTACAAGCAAAGTGTTTGGCAGAAGCACAGCTTTTAGGAAACTTAAGAACCTCACAACTAATATATGAAAAGATGAATGAGGGCAGGAAGAAGATTTGAAGACAAGTTGGACACGGCTGAGGCAACAGGCAAGGTAGATGACCTCTGTGGCAACACGTGTGGTAATAAAGACTAGAGCCTAGGCTTACAGGGAAAATTAATCTCATGTGTTCTGAAGTAACATACAATTTATAAACGCAATATCAATTTTACTTACAAGAAAAGTCTTTATCATATACATCTTATTTTCATAAGCATTTGGGATGGCAGCAATAACATAAGACCCTTGCGTGGAACCAAGTAATGGAACGAAGGCTATTCCACCTCGTTGAGCACTTACACAGTTGGTTCTTCTGCAGTTCCAGGCATTTTTATAATAAAGAATGATGGACTGCTTTTAAAGCAAGCACTGTGGGTGTCTATTTCACTGACACAAGTAAGTTTGTTTCAGTCTTTTGCAACCTCAGAACTCAATGTCTTATGACTGGGTTTAGCTGTAGGCGCTTTAAAATTATTAGATTCCTTTGAAGCAAATGAAATAGTAATTTCCAATTCTGTTTTTCATATATAACTTTCATATATAACCCTTTCCTCTTCCCCCCAAACCTCCAACCAACCTAAACAGTTTTGCTAGTGGTTGATGCATTAGCAGTTTTACAGTGGCTGTTTATACAATATTGTGGACAAGTGTTTACTGAGCTCATTTCATGGAGATAGGATGGTGTTTTTAAGTTCAGTTTTTATTTTACCTCTGTTATCAATGTTTACAGCTTCAAGATCTAATTCTGTGCTTACTGAGCTCAAATCAGAGCGCAAAACTGTCTTAGACTTCACTAGAGATGGCTCAGTGACCAGAATTTCATTGTCATCTTCACTGTTCTTCTGAAGCACTCTAATGGCTTCCCATATAGTAAAGCATAATAACTAGGTCAGACTACAAAATCAAAAATTACTCAACTGGTCAGTGGTAACAGTTTTCACACTTAATTTACATTGAGTATTTTTTATGTTTTTGATTCTTATTTGTTCATTATATGTTCCTTGTTAAATCTATGTGAAAACATTATACATAAACTGTTTCTGAAAAAAAGAAAATATTGGGAAGATTAGAAAAAAAATACTGTTTTTCACCAGGCAGTGGAACCCCAGTGTTTTTTCACACAGTCCCATCCTGATGTACAACTCACGTATTATAACTCTCCAACAGTAAAAACAGTCATTTAGTATTAGTAAAAATAGAAGGAGATAACAGAATGGCATTCCAAGAGGATAAATGTAGAGAGGCCTCTGTATCTTTACATAAAGGAGTCTTGTTTGAACAAGTGTGATGCAACATGCAACCTTAGTGAAGCTTCAATATGATGACAATTCCTTTTGCTTTAGCTTACTTTCTAAAACTGTTTTAAAGATTGTCACACAAAGTTGACTTGCTAATACATCTCTCTGTCCCCTTAAAGAGTTAGAAAATTGAAAGAAATGGAGTAGAAAAGAAGAATAAAAATCAGCCTGCCTTTCCTCCCAAAAGTCGCAGAGAAAGGAAGCACTGTGCTTGACCCACATAACGTGTGCAGTGTAGTTGCAGACATTATAAAACAATCACTGCATAATGTTTAAACATTGCTTTATGGTGTTTCCACTGAGATATTCCATTACTATGTGATGATAATGAATCATGATTGAACTTCACTAAGAGCTTTTGCCATGACTGCATACTTCTCTATTTTTTTTTTTGTTTGTTTTGTTATGTTTTTGTGGATTGCACATGGAAACAAGGGAGAGAAATTACTTGAAGAAAGTAACTAAAATAGAAGTGGCAAAATTATAATGACACTTAGACGCAGACAAACTTTTCAACACAATTTTATTTGAACTTGTGAATTTTATATTATTCAAGTTAGAAGTGCAACTTTAAATATAGTCTTGTAGGGAATGTGAAAGAATGCCTTTAAAAATGTCCCTGGGCGGTGCATATGTGTTGACAAATTTTTATTTTTTTTTTCTTATTTTTTTTCCATTTCTGTAGACATAGCTTAAGTGCAGCAACTAATTTGAAAAATAATATTCTCAGCTAAAGAGGGAGATCGAGACAAGTTTTTTTTACTATCATTACTATTATTATTATTATTATTTTACTGGTAAGGTGCTCAAGATCTGTAAAGCATCTCAGTTCAGATGACAATAATTCTACCAGATCTAACTCCTACACGCTCAGAGGGCAAGTCTTTAGAGAAGGAAAAAGTGGCATCTGGTGATTCAAAACAATACAAAACGGATGGAATCAAGTTCTTGTAGATGACAAATGGATATGGCCATCAACCTCAAATAAAATTACCATATGTGATGCATGATCCTGAAGGTCCTGAAAATTCTGGCAAAACACTCAGCTATCTGCATTGTCACATTTAAAATTCTGTACTTTCATTATACTGCAACAAATTAGTATTATAGGTTTAGAAACAATGTATCATAATTCATTCATTTATTTGATCATAAAAATGTCACTCTTTGTGATGTACACTGATGCACAAGCTATGAACTATACGTATGCAAATTAAATAAGGTATGAAAATTATAAACTGTAATTTTTGCACTGCATTTTGAACTCTGATATGGGGATTGTGATTTACATGGATAATGCACATATAAAACTAGCAATAAATATTTGGTGTATGAAGAAACTAGAGAAGGAGTAGTAGGTTATAATAACAATTCTAATTATTTTAGGAGTAGTAATAGTAAGTTGACAGCTGGTAAGCTGATAATGAACTTTTAACTGTAGGACTCAAATTTAAGCACGGAAAGATCAAAAAAGGTAAGAATGGGCTGTGACTTTGCAAAGAAAGAAAAGATGTAAAAATGGCAAAATTTTATTCAGTGAGGTAACTTTTTTTTTCTGGGTGAAACTCCATCTGATTTATGCTCTGTTTATTGGTGAGGGTGATAAGTAGCTAAGAGTAAGTTAAACTTAATTGTAGCTCACTGCATTTGTATAAAGGCGCACATCTGAAAGTATTTAATCTGAATATTAATTTTATTCATATGAAAGAATATTTAGTTGTTTTTCATAGAACACATTATGTGAAGTTTTTTTTTTTTTTTTTTTTTTTTTTTTTTTTTT
>NC_048893.1:33625379-33764270 GCF_011077185.1 Oxyura jamaicensis
AATTTTTTTTTTTTTTTTTTTTTTTTTTTTTTCCATCAGTACTTCCTTTAAGAGGCTTATCAGAGTGAAAATTTATACCGTAGGGTCTATTAAGAATATGCAAAAGTACTAAAGTGCTTTGTGTAAGCATTTGCAAGAATTTTTCCTTTAGTTCAAAAACTGAAATATTTGTTGATAATGAGGTGGAAGCTGTAAAAATGCATTTCTGTTCTTTACAGATTCTTTGAAATCAGTAAACAATGAATTAAAAGGGTCAGATTGTACAGGTATTTTTGTAAAACTGACCTTTCAGTTAAAAATAAATAGTACAAAAATAAAATTTTATGAATATTATGCAAAATCAATTTTTCTAATTCATAATATGTATGTTTAAAAAGGATTTAATACAGTTCTGCTTATGCACTGCTGTAAAATAGATTTAAAAAAAAAATAAAATCCATTTTAAAAGAAGAAAAACAGATAAAGAAAAAATGTCCTAATGACACTTGTGGATCTGTATGGGATTGACAAGTGTCTTTTGCATAAAATTTTTAAGAAGCTGCCAAATATGAGCTCAATGTGTCTAGTCATATGCTGAGATGTTATAACACTTTTTGTATAAAGATGCGGTGCCACAGACAGTAATGCAATGAAGCAATATTTCTCAGCCAAATCCTATTTTTCAATCCCCTTTAATTTGCTTGTTACATTTTATATACTTGGGTTCAGTTTTTACATTAGTATATGATAGTGCTTGGCAATTTAAACCCTGGTGTATACTTGTCACAGAGGATTACTGTGCTCTGATGTTGTGTCTACGGTATATATATATCAATTTATCCATAATAAACAATATATATGTTTTAAGGCAATACAACAAGGTGGTGATTTTTTAAATTGACACACATCACTAGTTGGGTCAATGTGAGTTTTTATAGAATAAGAACCCTACAGTTCCCTTAGATAATGAGAACCAGCATGAATGTTTAATTTATTCATTTCTTTTCACTTGGAAAGTCAAAATGAACTGGTATCTCCATTTCTGCTTCTATAAGTTTTCAAATTAGTTTTACTTATTCGTTTTCAAGTAATATTTAATTTGAAATATGAACAGAACAAAATGAAATTATAGGTGTCCATACAAAGATGAGAATGAATAAAAGATAATTTCTGTTCATTGTAAATTTCAGTAACAACAGTCTAATTTTAATGCAGCTTAACTATTTCAGAAGTCATTTGATGGTCAAAGCCAATATTGCTGTAAAGCAGTGAGTGGAAGCAGTCATCCTTGTGTTAAATGGGACAGATGATGACCTTTTTGCATTTATCATGTGATTAGAAGTGCAAAGAATTTTCTACTTCAAGGAAAAGATACTTTAAAGTGTCAACAGGTGTATCAAGTTCTGTTCACAAAACTGGAAAACTTTATGGCATGCTTTCACCTTGTCTTAAACAAAAAGGGATTTTAAGAAGTGAATAATTAAATTCCAGCACGAACAACTGATCTGAACTTAAATGAACTGGACTATTAAAGTAGTAGATGGGCAGTTTAAGAAGTGCTTTGAATTCTAGGACTCTGCTGTGGTTTAAAGCCAGGTCCCCTTTGGAAGACCAGTGCTGCATTAGTTAGGATTCCTCCTGGACAGCATGTGATACAAAAGGAGCTGTGAGATGGAACAGCATATCCCCATCTGTTGCTGGCCAGCTGTCCAGTACATCCACCTCCTTTTCATTAGATCAGCCTGACAGCAGTAGTTATACTCTCAAGCCATGATACAGCTGAGCTGCAAACAGGAAGCAAAAAGGGGAAGACAAACTTCTTAGCAGTCATTTGCCTGTCCAGAAATCAGTCCCTGTGTAAGTTGGGCTTTCTAGCTCTGATCCAGAAAAAGATAATTAGCTTCTGTTTGTGCCACTGAACCACTGAAGAGTCTTTTCCTAGAGGCAAGCTACAGTCCTTGTTGGGAGAGATAATAACGTTGTTTATTGAATTGTTTTAGAAATTAGTATTTTCCTGGTAACTACCGTTTTACAGTGCTTAATAATGAACTATTTTACATTTCATTAAATTTAGCATTGCCTTGTGTCAAGAAAGCTCTTATCACTTAGCCTCCAAAGACTAACTCCTGCATTTGGGAATAATAATTACTCTCCCTTTTTCAGAATGGTTAATTTTGCAATATGTTCAGGAAATACACTACTGGCAGTAACTGTAAAATGTTCCAGTCCACACAGTGTTTTCTTATATCTAGATTTGTGGGAGAAAGACGAAATACTAACAAACTACCTCTTTAATGCTTGTTCTAAGAGAAAAGAATAGTGGCATGACTATAGGTCTACTTGAGGAATAGGACTTTTTTTTTTTTTTTTTTTTTTTCCCACATTTTGGAAACCTTTTAGACAAGGTTCAACATGCATTTTAGAAAAGTAGAATGGGATGCAATTCACTCCTGGATTTGCCTTAAAAACAGGCATCATTAAAGAAAACAAACTTTACAATGTAGATGCACAGGAAAGGAAGTAAAATATTGTAGGAAATTTGTAAGAAAATCTTATAAATCATCTTCTGAAACATATTGTTGATTTTTGTGTCCTTAGTTCTTCCCTTGAAACCTTTTCAAAGGAGCAGAAATAGTCGTTAGTTTATTATCTTTAAATATATACGCAAAAGTATATATATATATGCATTAAGAGAAATCTTCACTAAAACTAATAATTATATTGGTTGTACAATTGAGAATCCTTCATTCTGTAGAATACTTTGCTAATGGAAGCTAGGTTCACTGGTTTTACACCACTTTTTATAGTCCGTGTCTCTTGCAAGAACATGAAAGATAACAAATGATGTCAAATTAATGTTCCAGTCAGCCCAGTATCCTGTTTTCAAAAGTGTTTAGCTGGATATGCATAAGCTATACGAAACTGGAAATGTCTAGTATGATCTTGTAATAAACATTTGGTGGTTTGATGTCCACCATGTCCCGTGACAAGTTTCCCCCTGTCAATCTGAGAAGTGTTTGTAAAAAAATACTAATTTTAAATCGACCTAATCCTTTCTTTGTGTGCCCCCTCTTTGTATTGTGAGAAACAGCAAGTGGTTCTTAACTTCCTTCATTACATCATTCAGATTTTATAGTGTCACAGACACAGAGCAGCAAGAATATGTGATTAATATCATTACATCATCTTCAGACTGCTTGGGAAGAGCCATCTCATGTGTTTTACTTCATTCACAGTTATCTCTGGTGACTGTGTGAAGTGTTATGTCATTTTTCTGTTCTCCCCCATTCCTGTCAGATTCATTGAAGCTCTTGCCTTGGCTGACAGTAAACTTCAGGTATTTGTGAAAGAAGAGTATGATACAAATGGATTTTGAGAAAAAAGAAAAAGGATACTCATTTGATAATACAGTATGAACGTTTTTGGCTTGGTCTTTGTGTTTGTTTCACAGCCTTCACTTTCTTGGGAATGCAGACAGAGAAATGTTGGTGAAGCCTTGTACTCAGGCCACTGTTGGAAGGGAAGCCCCTGGCAGGCTGCACACAGCAGCCAGTGCTCCCAGAACACTTAGGGAGGTAACTCATACCTGTGCTGCTGGCTGGCCCTTGCTGAAGTTGTCTGACTTATGGCTCCAGAAGAAAAACTTAATCTAAATTTGAAGTGGCAGGTGAATACACCGTCAGCCTGAGATCATTGTAATGTGATGGTGGTACCCAGCTCAAGCAACCAGTACGGCTAGTGTGCTAGGTGGAGAGGTGTTAGAAAATAGAACAGTTGCTCTGTGGGGAATAAAGTCTCTGACACGCTTTGTTTTTTCCTTGAGCGCAATGGGAGTTGTGGCAGTCCTAAGTGATGTGAGACCTTGAGACATGCAGTAGAAAGGCAGGACTAAGGAGGTGTCTGTGATGAAGAGAATATGATGTGGGGGACAATTGACTATACTAAATAGAGAAGTTTGCATGAGGGGCAGCTAGAAAACCCTTCATGTTGCTGTTTTTGGATTAGGACAATTGAGATGTAGGTACAGGAAGGTGAACTGGCTCTTTTTGAGCATGGTAACCTAAGATTATCTACACAAATGCAGAAATCTGTAAGCTGTGAAACAGAAAGCCTTTACCTGAAATAGTTTTATAACAACCACTCATCTTAAAAGTAGACATAATTAACATTTGAAAAGATCTGTTTGAATGAGGGCAAAATTACACCCTCTGCAAATCAGAAGACAAAGCATAGTTTCAGGAAGAAGCAATTTTTCATTTCATACACCTTCGTCCCCACAAAACAGGCAGTTCAAAAATGTATTGAATAGTGAAATAAAGATGGGAAAAGAAGAAATCTTGCTTAATGACAAATCAAAAATCTATAAAATGTATTTTAACCAAATCTGGTGCTACAGACACTTTTACTTATATATAGACCATCACTATATTAAAATGACTGGTATAATGAAACAACCATTTAAATGCCTTGGCGTATTCATTGCTGTATTTTAAGTGGCTTGGATTATCTGTCTGTCTGTCTATCTATTGATTTAGTAAGATGGGCTTTTCAGAGATGATGAATTGAATTTTAATAGCACTACGATATATACAGTTACTGATATGTCCTCAATCTGAAATTCAAAATGACTCATTTTTAACTTGGAAATAAGAAAAGAAATAAGCAGGAAGGTAACTCTATAGATTAGGAATCTTTCCATTAGTAATGAACTCTCTTTCACATGTTATTAGGAAACTCATTTGTTTCCATAAGTATGAAATGCACCATTGGAGCAAACATTAATATTTTTTGCTTAGTAAATCATCTCTCACTCACAAGGAAGACTTACTACAATGTATGAAAATACAAAGAGTTAATTACAGTCTATTGAAAAGCCTTGTGGGATGCATTGTATCCTTCACATAAGACACATTGTTTTCCATCCCACAGTAAGTACTTTATTTGTTCAAAATGATCCCATGGTATTCATTTCTGACTTGGCAAGAATGATTTAGATCAACTGTATGTACTAACATCTGTCTGCATAGTGCAGCCGAATTACTCACGCGATAGCAGCAAGAAAAGAAAATTGCAAGCAAATACACTTAATTTTAGGCTCAAGGGCCCAGTATTCTTGTGCAATGCTGGTTAAACAGACCAACAAAGCAGAGACAGTTTGAGATGTGTTAATATGAGAAAATGTAATTAGTTCAAATATAAAAGTTACTGTAATTTAAGCAGCAGATATAAACAGGAAAAATTGTGCTAGGCCTGTGTATATTCAAATCATACTGTAAGGCTGGCGATTTGCTGGGTATCATACAGTTGAAATAGAAGTTTCAAAAAGAAATTACAGAAACAAATCTTTCACCAGTAGATGTATTATATGTTATCACAATGAAATATATCAACAACAAAAATGTGTCTTTGTTAGTTATTGCAGTTGTCTTATCTGCTGAGTCACAAAATTGCATCTGAAGACTAGGGTAACAATTGATATCTGTTCTTGAGGAACATTTCATTTCAAACACAGAGGTGTCTGAAGGGCAAGTTAACCTTAGGTTCGTGGAGAAGTAGGTATGCCTGAATTTCCTTATCTCACTAGGAAAATGTTGTCCTTTAGCTAAATATAAATTCTTCATCTCTCCTTCTGTGCTAGCCATAAGAGTGCAGAAGTCGAAACAATTTTTTTCTTGTCTGCCAACATTCAAGAAAAGCAATTGTTATTATTATTATTATTTGTCTCCCAGGTATTAATTTATCCATTCATTATCCATCCATTCATCCATCCATCTATCTATCTCTCTCTCTCTCTCTCCCTCCCCTTCTTTTTTTTTCTTCTCCTTCATCTGACACACAATTCATTTTGTCCTTATCCAGCCAAGATTCTACTGAAGGTTTGTAACATCCCTCACTTCCAAGAAAGAAGCTCAAGGTGGCAAGCACTGACTTTGAGATCCTAAGCAGCACTGACTATGGCATCTCCCCAAAGTCTCTCTAAATAATTGACTTTGGTGCAGTCTTTAATTCTTTAACCCCAAATTTGTCATGGTCTGGTTCTGCAGCTAGTTTAAGATCTCTCGGTTTGTCTAGTTATCTGTATGACATCTAGGGCTTGCTTTCTAAGCATTGGTATTAGAGAAATCAAGGTATATCTTGTGTGTTTTGGAAGCCTAGAGCACATTTTTTAGTTGGAGGCATTTGCAGTTCCCCACTGCAGTTAGGAGTGTGTAGGTGTCTTTGCATCACTCAGGTAGGAAGTTAATCCAGCAACAGCATAGTATTTATCTCAGATGTTCTCCACAGTAGCAGACAATAGCTGTTTTTCCAGATGCAAGATAGCCTAATGTGTGGGTACCTGCTAACAAGACCAGTGGCATGAAGAGATGTATGTTGGTGGCTCCTTATACAAAACCTGAGATATCAGCAGAAAGTGTAGACTGGCCTGATGGCCACATGCCTGATGGCCACATGTACATGGCATTGGACAAAAAAGCATTGACTGTTGAATTTGTGGGTAACTTAAAACTGGTGAGCTAGACCATGGCCTCTGAAAAATAGTCTTGGTGTCTAAAATGACAGGTCAGAGGGGTGTAATCTCACAGGAAGGCTTGCTTACACTGTTTACTCATTTCATATGACAATAGTGACTGAGTTTGCTTTCAGAGTGCAGCTTGCTTATCTGTTCATTATGAGCACCACAACTGTACTGAACTGGAAAGAGGATTTTTCTGAACCTGTAGCAGAAATGCCTAGCTACAGACTTTTAGCTACTTTTCAATCTTTTCTTTCGTTCCACTGTATGAACAGCACAAACGTGATTCTGCCTACTCAGAACTGAAAAGGTTCATCCAACTTTAGAAACACTAGATTTCCAGAAGATCCTTATGTCACCATAGACACTATTTCTGAGTGGAGATGTCATGGAAATATATTGTTACAAATTATAAAAATTGCTTTGCATTTTTTTTAAATGCTGAAAGTCATCCATTAAATTCCTATGCATAGGAAACCTTGATTTCTTCTCCTCCAGTCAAGTTCATACATCTTTATATCAATAACCACAAATGCCTTATTTATTTAAATAAATATAAGGATAAAATGTTATTTTGTTTCACAGAAGTTTCAAAGACACATCTTTGAGATGCAAGAGACACATCTCTTGCTGTTTTTTAAGATCTTATCATCTCTGTGACTAGAAAACCAACTTTGTTTCTTTCCTATGCCCTGTAAGGGAGGATGAAGTCTATTAAAGGTAATAGATTGATGCTGTCATGATACAGCAATCAAAAATGAAGACATTCTTCTAGTCTAAAACCTGCTTTACAAAATGTTGAGTCATCTGCTTGCTTTCAATACTGTTAAAAAATTACTTTTTTATGAAATTTATGCAACCTGCAAACTACCAAATAATCATGGAAATACTTTAAAGAATTGCAATAGGCCCAGCTTTTGGGACTCAGTCATTTGCTGTGACTTTCCTTTCAACTTTTGTTACATGTGACTTTCACAAGGTTTCTTTTATTACCCTGTGTAGTTGCCATAATAACAGCGTGTCTGTTGTTGGAAACCTCAAGCTGTATTTGTTGCAGGCATACCATGCAACTAGGAAAATTGTACTTAAGCTTTGACATAGTGCAGCATGACTTGGTTCATTTATCTGGATTCAGCTAGCTGGGGGTGGTTCAGCAAGTTACTCTGTTAGTATAAAATTTACTTCCTTGTCATTTTTGATAGGCCATTAATTACCTCTGTCAAGTAGTAGCAAAGGGATTTGTAGTTTGAGTCCTGAAATTTCTGAGAGGCAGTGTGTGGAGTAAAACTAAAATGAAGCTTTGGTTTGGTTTGGTCAAACTATTATGTACCATATATGACATGGTTAAATAGGTTTTGCTAATTATATCACATAAGTCAACATCACGGATATGAGATCCCATTCTTCATTTTCAGTATTAGCGTGAAGTTTTATATATTTCCACAGAACTAAAATTTCAATTTTTAAAAGGAATAACATTTTTAGTGGAATAATTTAGGGTCCTCATTCTCTTAGTTTTAAATCACTGGAAATTTTTCCTTTGGCTGAAGTACGTATTGGTCAGTCCTCAGAGCTGTAAGGTTTGACAGGGTAAACTTTTAAAGATATGGAAATATTGTCTGTTTCCTTTTCTACAGGAAGAAAGGTATTACTATCCTCTGAGTCTAGTTTTAAACTCACCTGTCCTTCTCTAATTTGATTCAGATTTTGATTGTTCTAAGGTTAAAACCATGAGTTTTCTTCATTGTACCTGATCTTTGCTGTACTGACAGTGCTATACTGGCCAGAACTATTTTTGAGAAAGGGATCAAGCCCACATGTCTGTATTTCTTGCAGGAGATAGTGAATCTGATAATTCCAAAGAAACAACTGGTTGTGTGCTGGATGCCACACCACAGAAATTATATTTCCTCCTTGAAATACTGTTTAATTAGACCATCTGATGAAGAAGCTTAAAAACAAATATTCTTACAAACCTGCATGAAATTCTTGTTGATAAGTTCTATTTAACGCTCAGCAGCTTGGCCCAGATCTACATCCTTTCCAAAATCTATTGAATGATGTGACTGTTAAAAGCTTTTTGGCATACCAGTTCTCCAGAAATGCTGTGGCATTCAGCGCTGGTCATCTGAGGTGAGAGTGATTCTTGGAAAAAAGTGCTGCAGTGTGATAGCAAGCCATGAATAGTTTTTGAAAAATACCTGTCTCTGTCTATACAATACAAAAGAAACATGCCTTAACTATTTGTGTGAAAGTACAAAATTTTCCTCTGGATTGACTAGAAAATAAGAGAAAGGAAGAAAAAACTGAAAGGCCATAAAGAGAAGCAAACCCTATTGAGAGGAGAAGAGTTGAGTACTTCTTTTGTAGCAGGTGTATGTGGCTATACACACTGCTGAGTCTGTCTGCATTTTCTTACACAATTCTCCACCTCCATGCATGACTTAACACAGAATATAGTACAGGCAGGGTCAATGATGGAGAACCAAAACCTCTAGTCATAAGGCTAAAAGGTGACCTTGTGCTGTGTTGCCAAATATTTTATCTGAAACCTGAACTGAGTCCTCTTGCTATATCCTTGAGTGTTTAGCACAGGTAGTGAAGTACTGGAAAAATAAATAAGTTTAAATAAGATGAGTGTGGCAATATAGAAACCAGAATGGATGAGAATCGAGGCTTAAAAAACAAACAAACAAACAAACAAAAAAAATCTATGTATAACATGCTATTCCCTTCAAATGAGTTACTGTTTTGTTTATAGCAACTTTTATTTTTTTTGAAGTAAATTATATTTTGGCAAAAAAAAAAAAATAGGCTGATATGCTCCTTTTCCCATGTCTTTAAAGAAGTCTTTGTTCATGCTGCAAAACACAAATTTTTAATAACTTTGTTAGTGCAGAATGTATGGAATTTGGATATATGATTTCAGCTAAGTGACTGAGTGTTTCTGAAATAACCTTTCTCTCACTGAGTTCTGGAGGAATCTTTTTAGGCTTTATTGTATGAAATGTTTTTGGTAACTATTACCTAAATTGCTGAAAGTTATCAGTTTATTTTTATCATTTTACATGTAAGGTTATTTACATAAACAAACCTTTGATGCTGTCACAAGAATCTGTGGGGAAAAAAAAAAAAAAAAAAAAAAGACCGTCTGAAATCTAGAGTTCAACCCTACTACCACTCTCATTTTGGAAAGTTTTGTGCACTGGTCTTTTTCTGTCTGCCGTGCCTGGTCTTTTTCTGTCAGCTATGCTTGTTCCGGAGACACTTCATATTATCACAGCTCTCAAAATACACAGATGCTAGTACCTACCTGCAGGTAGCTTGCCTGTTGCATTTTAATCTTTGTGCATAACTCCTGGTACTGCGCCATGGCGATAAACACTTAAAAATGCAGATAGATTAAACAGCATTTGACATTGGCTTGCACAAAAGGCACTTTTCAAGGGCAATGATAATACAATGTTAATATCCTTACAATCAAGAATACATATTATTGTAGTGAAGACTGAAAGAGAAAAGAAGCCAATAAATAAAGAAGCCAATATATACTACAACAACAGAATCACTGAATTCCTCTAATAGATAAAACAAAGCTAACAGAACTGCTAATATATAAGCAGTTTCACTAAGAGCTGTTCATGACCTGAATAAATGGCCACCATTGCTATTTGCCTTGTAGAAATGTATTTGGCCAGTTCTCATCATCCCTTAATTCAATACAATTGATACAAAAAGGAGTACAAGCTTCACATGTTAGCTTGATATACAAGCTTCATACATATAAGCTTATATTTATTAGCAAGTATATAAACTTCAATAATCAAAACCTCAAACAGCCACTGCATCACTGAAGGCCCTTAAATTTCTTTTTATAGTTGATTCAGGGTTCTAAAATTCTGCTGCTTAGCATGGTCAAAAATGCCCAGTCTTGATTGTGATAGATGTTTTTCTGTCTTTGGGGTCTGTTAAGTAAACAACATGAGGTTATTTGATAGGTCTGGGCTGTTTGACATTAGTAGAGTACACCTAGCTGGTACGGTGTCACATTGTTGGCCATGTCAGGTGACCCTGTCACTTCATTTTTAGCTGCTTGTGCAGTGATCAGAGCATTACCTAACATTAAAGTTTGTTTTCTATCAAACAGAATTCTAGCCAGCGTCTTTTCTATTTCAAGAGAGTACTTCAGTTGTGAGGCTGTTCAGGAGAACACTGCTGCTCCATCTAATCAAATTGTTCAGTTTTAGAGGAAATAATCTCATTTTCCGTGGCTGCTGAAAATATAACTACAAACAAAATTTAGCTTTAGCTAAAGAAGTTGCTGCTTTAGAGGTGAGTTGAAGCTCTAGAGGTTTTCCTGTAGTGGTTTCTTTCTGATACAGACATGTTAGGCACATGTAACTCACAACCAGTTTGCAAAGGTCTTAAGCCTAAATGTTTTCTTTGAAATAAAAATAAATTTATCCTAATTCTTAAACATTTTGTTGAAAGGAAACATGAAAGGCTTCTCTAAAATTACTAGAAGGTTTGATGCAGAATGAGAGAATGGCTCCAGGTCACCTGAAATGTAAGTCATTTCCTTGACTGGAAGAATATTCTTTTGTGTAATGCAGGGAGTTAAAAATAAGTCAGGTGTACACTTATTACTATTGGTACACTCATATTATAAATATAGATTATGAAAAAATCATTAAGATGAAATAATAAATATAATGGAACCAACTAAAACCAAGACATTTCAAAGAAGGAAGTAAATGTGTCAATCAACTTGACACATACCAATCAACTCATACTGGAGCAGAAGGATGTGCCATGGTGAGACAACTAATTTATGCCTTTGAAGACTTTAATATGTCTTTGTGCTTCATGTTCCCTGTCCTGGTTACATCAACCTATTTGCAAAATAAGCATCATACTGCATATTTTTCACATTCAGCTGCTCAGACAGCATTGTTATTCAGAAGAAACAAAAACCTACAACCAGTTATTATATCTAAATTCATCTGTGTGTATCATTTTTCTGTGAAGTAAGTGGAGTACCCTAGAATGCACACAATAATTCTATTTTGGATAGTTTTTATTTTTATTTATTTATTTATATATATATATATACATGTATAATTGATGAGGATAAAGATTCCATCTGGGATTGTGTAGTAGCCATTTTGTGTCAGTCCCATGGTGCAAATATGCCTTAGAGCCATCTTTGCTTTGCTTTGCTTAAATAAGCACTTTCTTTCAAGTGCTTTATTGGCAATTAACAATGATTTTGTAGCTACATTACAGCACATGGTGGAGCAATATCACATTGTTGCACATCACAACAGGTATGTATGACATATTAGAGCAAATAAAACTGTGCTTTGCTGCGTTAAGAGAGAAAACAAATAATTTTCTCAAAGTGAGCTGCACCTATGCATATATCTTCATCGTAAAGACTTGCATTGTGTATGTGAGGTACATAACTGCAAGTTATCTTTTCCTAATGCAGTTCTGGAGGAGGCACAAGTAAAACCTTATTGTCTAGCTCAAGTCAACATCATTGCTATTTCTAAGTCAATTTGCATAATTTGAATGTTTTTTTTTTTTTTTGGCATTTTACAATTATTCACAGAGGATGCTAAGTCTTACTTCACTTTATTAGGTTTTTGGAGAAAGGTAATTTGTAAAATTTTTCTTTCAGTTCTTTCAGGCTGTGTTAAACTGTAAAGAATTATGCTTTAGCCATACAAATTCATTACAACCATACAGATTCTGAGTGCAGAGCTTCAGTATGTTTATTTTATATCTAAGTGCAATTAACAAATTACAGCATCTTATATATTACTATTACAGCTCAGCACAAAAGTTCTAGTGGATTTATCAGGTTGATTTTGAGTAATGAAACTGCTGTTCATGTGCTGTGTCCAAAATGAGTAATTTATCAGCTAAAACAGAACTATCACAATAGCAATTTCATACCACATAATTAATAGGCTGCCACACTTCAAAACTCCTATTTGCATGTCTTTTTGGGCCTGCAACCCAGATGATGGTCTCTTTAGACTGTCCATTTGTACTAAGGAAATTAGTTAATGTTTGAAAGGAGCTCTTTTGCAACAGGGTAAGATGCTTGATCAGTTCTGATCAAAAGGCTTAAGCTCTGGAAAAAGCTGCATAGCCACCATAAGCAAGGGAAACAGGTGGTATATAAGGTAAACACTGTTCTGGGCTCAAGGGGAAAAATATTATCAGAGAATCAAATCTGGACAAATACAGAAAAATCTGAAAACTAGGGAAAAGTAAATACTTGATTTCAAGAGTCTTTGTCATTCCTCATGTCAGAGGGAAGGGGTTTCAGAATTGTGGAGTGCCTCTCTTGATCCCTTTAGTGGCTGGTCATCTCTTCATCTTGTTAAGTCCATCAAGCAGTGCCAAGCAATGACTTTTCACTGACACTGTGTCAGAGCAGAGGCACAGTCTTCATACATGTATTCTGGACATTCAATGAGGGCAGAATGTAAAAGCTGCAAATGGTACAGGTATAAACAATATGATGAACTCTTGATGAATTCTAAAACTTTCTGCAAAATATTCAAAGAATGTTTTAGCTCCACCATTGTAGAACAGCTCTGTGAGAGGTACAGCTGTATGATACACTCTCTGAACAATGTGTACTGTGCTAGGAAGGTGTCCCTCATAATAGACATGAGAGGTTTTTTGATCTCCCCATGTCCAATTTCTCACAATGGGTGGCAGAGTACACATTAGAATTTGATTAAATTGTCTTGGTCTTTAAAGTTATGTTGTATATATATCAGCAGGTCACCTCATTAACACTTGGACAAAGTACATAGTAAGTTTGTAATTAAACATCCTCTTCCTTCCCATGGAAATCAAATACAATCCTAACTTCTTCCTTCCCTGTATTTGTTTATGGTAAAACATTGTCATTGCCTAAATTATATTAGTTTTGGTACATACTTCAAATGAATTTTTTATCATCATGTTCCAAACTGGACAAATAATCGTCATACATGTACCTACTTTATGTAGCACAGTACTGTGAAACTGGAGGAGAACTAATTTACCTAGAAGGGGTAATGAGCTAATATAGCTGTTCTGTTCCTGCTAGCTATGTTTAGTCATCAAGAGAGTGTGAATATCTCTGCATAATACTACACTGTTTCATGTAAATATGTAATTCTCCATTTACTTAGCTGTCTATTCAGTTAGAGCTTATCAAATAAAAATATATCTTTTACAATCTTTTACTAACATAAATATCAGTATGAGAGAGGCAGTAAATTGGATGTGCTGGACATTGCAGTCTTGTTTAGTGCTAGGTGGTTAAAGATGTTACGTTCCCCCTGCACAGTCTTCAAAGTGCTATTAAAATCCAATTTCCATACTAAAGGAATGGCAAGTGCATCTGCAAGGATGGGATCTGCATAGCCACAACACAGACACCATATTAATATATCTACTTGTTAATGTATTGCATGGAACTGGAGGTGGTTGGAGTGAGCATACCTTGCTCTCAAGTTTTGCTTTTCCAGAACCCTGGGAAGCACTGGTCATAAGATAAATACAATGGTAATTAATGTCTTCATCTTGACAAGACTCCTGGGTAAACTGTGACTGTAAGAAAAGTGTTTACATTTTCAGAATTCTTCCACTGTATTTTATGAGCTCACTCTGATTCAGTTTTCTCTCTCTATATATATATATTTAAGTAAATGTATAAAAAGTTTTAATCTCTTCTAAATTCTGTTAAGGCACATGGATGAAAAAGGTATTTTTGTCATTTCTACTGGCCTTACAGTTTTCAGTAATTCTTGAATGACCTATGGATTAATTTATCTCTTGATTCTATTGTGCTTGGAATCAGTGGCTCACATTTTAACCTCCACTGTCAGAAAGAGCTCGTGCATCAAGCCTTTATGGGCAGAGCTATATTGATTTGATTTTTCAGTTTGATTTAACTATGTTTTAAATTTTATTTCGTACAAATAGATGGCTCACTTTCTTAGCTCCCGCAAAGCTTTAAAAATTCTACATTAACTGAGTAGCTTCTTACCTATTACCTAAATTCTTTGCAAGTTTTTAGACCAGATATCTACAACTGCAGAAAATATTCTGGCTTCTCCAAGATCCAATAATTCCCAAATAATTTATTTTAAAAGATATTTTCCTCATTGTAAGTTTTGATGGTTCTGTCCATTTCCTTCCTAAGTAGCAAGTTTCAGTACAGTACACAAATTAACTGTAGCTAAGGTAATGTATAATTACCTTTAGATCTCTCTGTTCACACTTTTAAATGTTTCTATCTCATCACACTCATTACTAGCTTTTTCCATTTTATTAATAATACAGAAAACATTTCTTAAACCAGTAACAATTTCCAAACTGGTAGGAATACTTGAAGTGTGAACCCTTCATAAGCTTTTGCAGTCTGGAGATACTTTCCAGGCTTGGACTGTTATTTGATCCCAGTCATATGTTCCTAGGAACAGAATCCAGATCAGTTTGCTTCCTGTTACATAATCTAAGTAGTTGTCACTGAGACTTAAATATTAGTAACTATTTCCACCCATGGGAGTCATGTGCTGCACAAGCATTGAAGAAAAATGTTTTCTTATTATGTCTGAGATGATGCTTCCAGGACAGGATTTAGGTGAGTTCTAGGACGTATGAGAAGGTACCCTGGGCTGTAATGTAGAAGTAAAGAAGACAGCCAGGGCTTGGATTCTAGCCTCGAGAGCAGAGATTAACCTTGATAGTATTTACAGAAATTTATGTCAGTAGAAGTTGAATTGGAATCTATTGCATCTTCATAACATTAAATATTAAACTGATAGATGGATGTAAATGTTATCTTCAGTAGGAAATGAATTAAATATTGCCACTTCTGAATTATATAAATATGTAAAAAGATATGAGTCTTGATTGTAAAAACTTTAGCTAGTTGCACAGACTAAGAATAGACTATATTTTTTTCCCCATCATCAATATTTTGCCTCCAGCCTAGTACCGAGCAAATTATATTAAAATGAATATGTTATTATTGATAATGGAAAATCTGCTGCTTTGGAAAGATTATGCTATTTATTTTGCAAATAATGTGCAGCAACAGTGCAGATAACTCCATTAACACTGACTTGAAACCTTTGTTCTTCCATTTATAAAATATTACAAATAAGTGAATATATAACTCTCCTCCCTACAAATATCAGAACTCTTAAAAATATCTATCAAACATGCATCTCCAGATTTATATGAAGCCATTTCTGTTATTCTGGATATTCTTTTTTATAACATTCATTCAATGTAAATTTTAAAGGATATACACGTGCTGATGTACCAAAAAGGCTTATATTGCCAGTGGTTCAAAACTGGTTTCTAAAGGGTTAAAATAATAAGCTTATGGACAAATATGGTGGAGTACTCCCAGAACTGAAAGGATGGTAGGGGTGGTTAGAAATAAACTAATAAGCAGATCGATATTCTTGCAGTGCAGAGAGCTGACACTTTGAGCTATAACAAACAAGTTTAGCTGAGCTTATTAAAACTTGTTCTTTAATGGTACAACAGAGGTTTTTTTTTTTTGTTGTTGTTTTTTACAGTTGATTTTTTTTTTTTTTTTTTTTTTTTTTTTTTCCAAGTGCACAGAATTTTTCATCAGCTTCAATCAACTTACTGTTAAAACTAATTAATTCTTCGGACTGTATCACTGTCATTTTCAATGTAGCCATCAACATTTCATTTCAGTGTGCTCCAATTTGGGTGGGAT
The DNA here is from genome assembly GCF_011077185.1 of Oxyura jamaicensis. Taxonomy (NCBI): domain Eukaryota; kingdom Metazoa; phylum Chordata; class Aves; order Anseriformes; family Anatidae; genus Oxyura; species Oxyura jamaicensis. The sequence continues at coordinate 33,641,645 of NC_048893.1, forward strand.
TCCAGCTTCTCTGGGTTAGTTATTCTATTGACTGTTTTTTTTTTTTTTTTTTTTTTTTTAAAAAAAAAAAAAGTAATTAAAACAGAATTGCAATCACTTTGGTTGGAATTCATTTCACTTAACTTTACTCATCTAGGCATTTAGTCATCCAGAGTAAGCCAGTCATTTATTTTTCCCATAAAGTCAAAGAAAAAAGGTAATAACAGAAGGCATGATGAATCGAAGTCCTACCCAGAATGACTGTGAATACAGAACAGGTTTCTAAAGTTTAGAATATGATTTCTTAGAAGAGAGAGACAGCAACCACAACATCAACAGCAAACTAAATCCAAGGAATTATAAATGCTACATTAATATTAGTTTTGAGAAATTGTTATTCATCTCACTAGTGACTCAGTAGTGCTCATAATCTGATCTCAATCATGTAGCAACACTACTTTCAATATAATTTTGTCAGGTGGAGGTCCCAGTTCTGTAAAAACCTGGCTTCAGTGACTTAGTAACAGCCTTTGGCCTCAGACTTTGTTTAAACATCGATTAAACAGTGCCTTAATGTGAATGGGATTTGCTACTCTCTCTCAGTGCAATTTATACACTTTCACTTTGTATAGGACAATATCTTAACACACAGGACTCACTTCTGTCTCAGTAATCCTATTTTGAGTCCTCTAACTGGGACAAACAGAGGACGTGCCTTTATTCCAGTATTCTTGGTAAAAGTGAATTAGACCTTTCATTATTCCCACAGGCACCAGGAACTCACATCTGTAATCATGCTTATTTTACTCAACAAACAGTTCTTGCTTTTCCATCCAGTTATCTGCTCAGCTGCTGCTGTTACTAAGACTCAGTCCATTACAACACCAAATCCTAAGAGGACAGAAAGTTACTAGGATTGTTCATTTATTTTATCTGACAACACATAGCTTTCCCTTCCTTCTGCTTTCTTCCACAGAGCCTGCTTCTGTTAACCTTCCATGCATTTGGAAGAAAGATACTGCTATGCCTGCTTTAGATGTGTGAGGGATTGTTACTTTCCCACACTGTCTTTAGGCACATACTTGTCTTGGTACTGCTTCAGTGTTGGATGAAAAGTATTCTACAATATTGATTCTCAACTATAAATTATGAATGGGTAGACTAACAGCATGTTTCTTTCATAAATATGAAAATTTAGAACTACTTGTTCATCCCCTCTTCAAGAGAAAAAATAATTTGTCTTTTTCTGGTAAGATAAAACTGGGTATTTAGAATTACCATGGTAATATATTAACTTTGTTGGTTATTGTGCTGTTGAAGACTGATGTGAAACAGGGTTTAAAATCAATTAAGGCCAGTGATTTTTTGTTTTTAAGATTTGCCTAGACTTTTATCAGAAATAACAAATCCTAACAGAAGCCCCATAAATACAAATGAATATAGTATACTATAGTTATAGCATAATGTATTTTATTGTCACATTTTGCTGTCTGGAAAGTATTTACAGTTATTGCCTTTCAATTCAAGCATGTTGGAGAAACTTTACAAAACCCAGCAGCTTTTGATAATGCTTGATAATGCTTGATAACATGGGTACATCTTAGCAGGTTTGTTCTCTCACAGGGAGTATTTGTCCTGCAGGTTAGACCATAGCGGAAAAAATGCAGTAAGCTCAGATTCTGAGGTGTATGTGTAATATACCTGGGTTTTATTTATCACATGCCCTTCAGTCTCTGAATACAGATATTCACACAAAATATAGCCTATTTTCCTCTTTCAGGAAGATCGACAGTCTGGGTGCCAGTGCTCATTAGGAGCTATTTTGCCTCCAGAAATGAGTAGTTAGAGATAAGAGCAGAGAACAACCTCTCTTGGTCCCTTCAGCCCAAGTCTTTCCACATCCTCCCTTTTCCCCACAACAAAATCCCAACTCAGAGCAACACCATCTCTCAAAACTAATACGATTTTTTTTTTTTTTTTTTTTTCCAAATACTGAATGTTGCTCACAGAATAATGGGAAGAGCTTGTAGAAGTTGCTGAGGCAGTACTATTTAGTGAGATGATACCCTTTTCCCTGCTTGGGCTTGCTGTTTTTAAAAATAATCACTTTTTTTTTTTTTTTTTTAATCTTTAAAACAAGGGTATTTTATAAAAGTGTAATTACTATATGGCTCATTCTTTAGGTAATGCTACCACAAAGTCATTGATTTCAAATATAGAAATGCAATTAATATTCATTAGGTTTGAGATCGAGCAGCAAAAACTGTACCACACCTGTGCTTCCAACTCAGGTATCAAGCTATATGATCAATCAGCATTTATTACCTAATGAACTTTTAAAACACACGTTCTTAAAAATCTCAGGTTTAACTGACAATTTGCTTAGACACTAGTCCACATCCCAGCTCTGCCATTCATTTGGTGCAAGACTTAGTCAAGTTATTTAACCTGTTTCTGTATTTGTTTCCTGTGCCTGAAAGTGGATGATACTTCTGAATCACCCCCACAGGAATATTACAAGACTGAGTTTGCTCAAATTTGTAAAACTTTGTGGTCCTTGGCTTTCCACATAGAGCTGGAATGCCCTACACACATGCCAAATATTCTTACTCTACAACTAGGGACAGATTATTCTCATACCAGCTCTTTTCCCTCAGATAAATGGCTGCTGAGTTAAGGTGATGGGGCACGTTGAGGACAAGGCAGACAAAACAGGATTGGAAAAGAAAACAGTTATTCTAATATTGCAGAAACGCAAAACTAAAACTTCCAGTAAAATCAGCATCTCTGTAAACACGAGAACAATACAACTCCTTTTGAGAAGAGTCTTTGACAAGCTATTGTATTGATGGTGGTTCTGGCAGCTGGCAGTAGCAGAATATTTACAAAGCATTGGTACAAGAGCAGTCTGAACATGTTGATCATGACTGAATGAAATCCACATCAAGGTGCATTATTTGTATCATTTGCTCTTAGTTTGACCTTGCTGCTTGCTTGCTTGCTTCTCACTCTCTCTCTCCATTCCTTTTTCTTTTTCTTTTTCTTTTTCTTTTTCTTTTTCTTTTTCTTTTTCTTTTTCTTTATCTTTTTCTTTTTCTTTTTCTTTTTCTTTTTCTTTTTCTTTTTCTTTTTCTTTTTCTTTTTCTTTTTCTTTTTCTTTTTCTCTTTCTTTCTTTTTCTTCTTTTTTTCTTCTCTTTCTCTCTCTTTCTCTTTCTCTTCCTCTTTCTCTTTCTCTTTTTCATTTTCATTTTCATTTTTTCTTTTTCTTTTATTCTTTTCCTTTTTTCTTTTTCTTCTTTCTCTTTCTTTCCTCCTTTCCTCACTATCTCTCCACCTCTCTCTTTTTAATTCAGTTCTCAGTTGCCCAATTAAATGTTGTTGTGATGAGAGACCCACAAAATAATAGCGTGGCATGTCACATATTTTTAAAGTGTACTCTTGTCCTCTTTCTACTATTTCTTAGTAAACACATGGAGCTCTTATTACTGTAAGCTATGTAATTGTTCACTGCTTTCATAAATGGGATTTATACAGAGGAGAAGATCCTTGTGCACAGCCTAATTCAAGGTATGGAAAGGCTGAGCAGCCTCTCTGTACCTGACAGAGAGAAGAGGGGTTGAAGGCTTCACCAGGGACATGCTTCAGTCACTGCTGCCCTGCTGCCACTCTGTACGGATGGCAGGCAGCGTCCCTCACCCACTGCTTGCCTGTAAAAGGAGGGGTATGAGCAGCGCTCCTGTGTGAGCCCTGAGCACACGGTGGAATTCACGTGACTGACTATGGATTCTGCTGGTGATCTTTGTTTACTCAGATGCAGCTTTTGTTGTTGTTGTTATTCAGGCACTGTGTCCTTCACTTGAACATCTTCACGTATGCCTGTTTTTACATTTCTACCCTATGTCTTTTTATTCTTCATAGCCCATAATAAGCCCTGAGAGCTCTGGGAAGACATTTCACTTGTCACTGCTTCAGTCCTCCCTCTTCTTTCTCTCACCTTCTCAGCATCTACATCCACTCATCTAAAACACTGCTTTGTTTTGGTTGCTAATGGATTTTGCATTTGTCTGTATACTTCTTATACTATCCAGATCTTTGCAGTTAGGCTTAGATAAGAGATGGGGATGTTAACATGCTAGACTGCTCTAGAAGTTCAGTTTCAGGGACATTAAATGAAAATTTTACAGGAGAAAGCTGCTTTAGCTGCTAAGAAGGATATTTGAAATGTTGGACTTAATGTTTCTGACAGAATCAATACTTTTTTTTCCTTTTGGTGTAAATGTATTTTTTTTTTTCCTTTTTACCTTTTAACTGGTGCTAAAATTGGCTATCACAATCATAACGAAATAGCAGGGAAGCTATTATTAACTGTACTCTGTGGGATAAACAGGAGGTGTGAGATATGATGATCCAGACTCCTCTTTGTGGCAGGGTAACGCCTGGCATACATTAGCAGACAGGCTTTTACTGTAGCAGTGCTAGAAGCTGGCAGTGCAGTTGGCTTTGCAGCAGGTTGCCTCTAGGCTGAGGCATAGGAATAGCCACTGCCCCTTTGCTCTTTTCCCTGATGCCTTCTTAGTTTACTGTGAAGCTTTTGAAGAGAGGAAAGCATTGAATTGTCAGAGCCTGTGCTGCTCCTCTGGAAAAGCAGATATAATGGGATCTTTACAAACAGCTTGTCTTTGTTGCTCTTCTCTGTACATGCTTGAACAACTCATTATCCTTCTTATTATAGTGAGGTGCCCAAAACTATTCAAGGTGCTGTCTCACCAGTGCCACTTACAGGTGGACAACTACTTCCCTAGTGCTGCTATATAGCCATGCTATTTTTAACGCAGGTCAGGATGTCCTTGGCCTTCTTGGCTGCCTGGGCACACTGCTGGCTCATGTTCAGCCGGATTTCGACCAGCACCACCAGGTCCTCTTCTGCTGGTCAGCTTGCCAGACACCCAAAGCCTGTATCAGTGCATTGGGTTGTTACAACACTCAGGAACCATTGGAGTTCTTCTGACCAATGTGGTGGCAGTGATTTTGCAAAACACTTTGTGTGTTGTTTTTAGAAAAAGGAGTACTTCCTCAACAAATTGGTAAGCACTTGCAATTTTTTATGGGGAGCAGTGCATTGATGTTGTGTTGCATTACTAAAATTTATAATAAAGATAGAAGTGTTGTCATATGAATATGAAATATGAAAGCAAATATGCTCAAACTTTGAAGTGTAAGAAAATAGTAGTTAACCTTTTTTTAGGATATAACCAAAAGTTTTTTCTGATGAGCAGAACAGCTTTCTGGGACAGATAGAAAACTCTGTTGCTTACTACCAGTTAAGTTACAGAAATAGGCTCTGCTTTTCATGCCAATTTGTGTTTTGGTGTTTGTAGTGGCAATCAATTACTATATATTTTTTTCAAATACCGTTTTGTTTGTTTGTTTGTTTGTTTGTTTGTTTGAGATACACTTCCTACCAATGGGTTCTGATTCAGCAACAGCAAATGGGTGTTTAACTGCTTTGCCAATGTTAAGTTTCAGCAACCAGAATTGTCTCTACTTGTCCATCTTCTAGGGGCAGACCCAGGTTTTCTTCACTGATGCATATCAATGGACTAAGTTGAGACCAGGGTAACTGGAAACAAAGTACATGCCAAGGATTTTTTCTAGATGTGCATATAAAAATATATATGCAGTCTGGGTACAGAGTGGTAATATCAGTTGTTGCCAACAGCAAATCTGTATGTTATGATGCAGAAGCCAAATTACCTGGGCTTCTGCAACCTTGTGTAGAAGCCAGATGTTCTAGTGGTTGATTTAGCCCCTTTGGATGTCTGCCAATATGAAGGTGATGTCTACAACCAACAGCAGTAAATTGGAGAATCAGAAGTACAGAGTTTTCTATCACAGGAGTGGCATTGTGATAATCTGAAAAGCAACACTTTGCTAGTTTTTGTAATGTGTTGTAGGCAGTACTACATGACATTTACCCTGAGAGTACTCTAGATGCTATCCTGAGAGATTAATATAAGCTGACATAGTTCGTTTTTTATTTTTTGTTAAGGTAATTATATCATCCCACTGCTAATGCAGTTTGCCGTGAGAAACTGGGATATGGCATAAGTGGCATGGAAGAAGTCTTACAGAGACTTGCTGTTAATCATAAGCATAACAAAAACCTACATACTGTTATGAATCACAGCTTTTTGTACTGGTGTGGTTGGAGACCAATCAAGAGTACTAAGTTACCTAAATGCCCAAGGAAGGAACAGAGAGGAAGGAGGAATTTTCAGTTCATGCTGTCTGTGTAGGCTGGATTGCACAGAAGAAAACACAGTAGATTCCCAACTCTGTTTAGTAATAAAGGGGTTTTATGTTGGAAAAATCTCAGAACTACAAAATGGATTCTTGCTACTGCATGTTTTCTAGAAAGATAATGGATAATGTAGTCATCTTAAGTATTTAGATATCAAGGTGATAATAAAAGTATAAAATTCATTTCAGGCCTTAGGAGTTTTATGTGAATTACTTATGATTTCTTGAGCTCCCTGAATTTCTTGATTGCACCTCTCAGAACCTCTACAAAAATTCACTTTGCTATCCTTTGTTATGGTAAACTCTAAATTAGAGAATAGTTGTGGAAAGTTTGCAAGTTTATTAGTGAAAGACTTCCTGATGTCTTTAAACATGTGGAAACAGCAAAAAGAGTACCACCACCTTCTTCTTACAAGTAATAGCAACATCTACCAATTCACAGATGAAAACGTTAAAAACAATACTATTTGGAATTGTAATATTTTATGTTTATTTTATGGATACACAAGGAATTTTAAGCCTTTTTTTAAAACATGCTTTTAAAATGTTCTCATGAGTTAAGCAAGAAATGTTAACAATTGTCAACAAATGGAAAATGGCAGCATATGGTAAAGCACTGTGCTATGACTTGCTGTCATTGGTGATGATTTTTCTGAAGTACCTGCAAATGTTGCTAACAAAATAGCATTTAGGAATAATTTACTATAACTTTTTTCAATTGTTTCCTGAACATCTAATTTCATTTTTTTTCAATTTCATACCTATCCTAAATCCATACTGTAGAGCATAAAGCTACATAAATTTACCCATAGAGACACATTTGCTTTCCAAGCGACTAATTTTCTAAGTGACTAATTGCAAGCACAACTTCAGTGACTGAGGTCAATCCTTTGTAATAGTGGCACATACCGAATGGGATATTTGAAATATTCTTGACACATATTTTTTGTTTGTTTGTTTTTCAGAACAGGTTATGCTTGTAAAAACAGGTCCCACGTGGTCCCATGTAAACTGGAAATTGGTGTCAGCTTTGAGGATTCTGCAGATGATGACAGAATACTGCAGTTTGATAAAAAAAAAAAAGTAAAACTGTTTGAAACTTTGTCTCTTCTTTTTCAGCCTAGTTGGAGAAGAGACAAAGACCAGAAATGCCACCAGCAACAGGAGCACCACAATACCCTCCTCCAGATGGAGGCTGGGGATGGGTTGTGGTCTTTGGGGCTTTTATCTCCATTGGGTTTTCCTATGCATTCCCCAAAGCCATCACAGTATTCTTCAAAGAAATACAGGAAATCTTCCACACATCATATAGCGAGATAGCTTGGATATCATCAATAATGTTGGCTGTCATGTATGCAGGAGGTAAGATGTTTGTGAAATTTGCAAATATTGTGTTTGTCTATTTTTTCCTATGAACTTAAAGCAGTTGAAATTAATTACTACCTGATTTGATCATTATTACCTAAATTTATTAGGTGATAATTTTAAGATCAGGTAAGAATTTAACTAATGCCCTTTTAAAAATAAAATTGTTATGAGGTAACCACCTGGAACATTTGACTGTTTGCAGTAATGGAGCTATTAAATGCATATATTATATATGCACATGTACATATGTATAAAAATGTATACTGAAAACATTGTGCCAATAGCACTGTATCTTTACTCACTGAAAAGCATCACTCCAATATTTTTCAGAAGTGGTATCTATAATAAATTATGGTGTTATCAGGTCCAGTAAACAACCTGGTGAAGGACACATGGTCTAATTTTTATCATGGTAATTCTTTTATCACTGATTTCAGCCTTCCTAAGTCTTGGCACTTGAATTGTCATAGCTGCTTTAGCAGTCAAGTAAGAGAGGCAGGCACACATAGAAGAGAATTCAGGCTATGGGAGTTTCTCTAAGTACCTGTTTTTCACCTCAGACTATGAAAAAGATCCTGCAGCCAGCAGTGTTGGCTTAAGCACTGCAGGTAAATATTTTTCAGTTAATGGGATGAAAAATGAATGTTTTTTTTCAAATGGTGGCAGAGGCAGAGACCCGATAAAGATAACGTGATAAGTGGTGTCAGTAGCAATAAAAGTTTGCTGTTAAGATATTTTGATCCTATATCTATTCATATGGAGAATCCTGAAGGAATTTATAGGAACAACAACAATCATGAGAAAATTCACCAAATGAAGGAGTAACTCGGAGGAGTAACTGCCTTCAAGAGCAGGGTAAAGGATCATGTATGTCCCTGCTGTGTGTGACCAGGTCACTCTCAAACCAGACTGGCTTTTATGGGTACTGCAAGCCTAGAAATGAGTTTCCCTGTGATGTGGCATTTCTTGTACCCAGACATGTTTGACTAGGACTCTGCCAGGCACATCTGGACAGACTTTCTACAAGCAATCCAAAGGCAGTCAGTGTGCATGGCAGCTGTGGGGTTGGACAGTATGTCATGTTCAAGTACCCTCTAAATTAGCTTCTCCAAAGGATGCATATCTACATTTGAGTAGATTTGCACTACAGAGTATACATGTGTAACTGTGGAAACCCCTGAAGAAGTGTGGACCCATGTGGAAGAAGGGAAGAACACAGATGATGAAGAGCTGGGTTTTGCTTCCACTTACCTTATGCTGTGACTTTTCGTCTGGACCCTATTTCACTGTATCTTTTAATCATAGCTAAATTTTCTAAGGGCAAATTTGCTTTATAGCACAGGTGCTGTTTTAATCTCTGAATAACATTTAATTTATGCCATTTCTGTCATCTCAGAGTTCACCTAAGCTTTAATAACAGTACAGATGCAAATCAAAGGGAATTCAGCTGTGGTGATGTTTATATACCAGGTTCAATGTACACAACATTTAATGTAAAATGCAAAGCATTCAGTACTGCTGCCTCTTCTCTAGTACTTCCTTCAGTGTTATGAGTACCAGCGAGCTAACTTCACCTGTACATTGATGTTAATTAAACATTACAAAATAGTTGACTATTCATTCTGCTAAGACCTATCCCAGTCCCTGTGAAGACTGTCAGCACAGGAACAGTAGGCAAAGTTGTTTGCATATCTTGTTATGGACTCATAGTTTTGAAATGCTGAGAATGACGATCCTGCCTGATATAAACACTCTTTGAAGCCATAGCTTCTCTAGAACCACTTCCTAAAAAAATAGGCCATTTAGACAATCACTGGCAGAGTATGAAATAGGAATCAGGAAAAACATTTCTGAAGGAAATCACTGCATTGTTTTTACTGTCTGAAGGTGGTTTGATTCCTTAGTATTTGATGTGCTGTAATGTGAAAGACACATTAAGACCACGAGTACAGGGTGTAGTGTTTACTATGAAGTGTGATATGTCTGCATGAACACTCTGTTCATCATGCTATTAATTAAGGTAACTTGAAAACATCTATGATCTGTCATCCTCATTAGAGCTTAGCATTCAACCTATTAATCATCACAGTAGGGTCAGTGAATAAGTAAGACTCTGTGCCGACACTCTTTGCTTTGGAGGCTGCAGCCTCTTGCAGTAATTAGCTGGCATCTGTGTTTCAGTAACAAGGTATTAACTTACCTTTCAATTCCTGAGGAAAAAAAAAAAAAAAAAAAAAAAGGAAACTAATAAAAGGCATCCAGTAAGGAGCTAAAAGAATGTTAATTATGTTTATCACTTCATACTTAGAATAAATGGCATTAAATTATAGCAGACCATCTGGCAATCCATATGGTCTCCTGCAGTCCTGGTTAATTCCAGCAAATAGGTCAAGCACAGCATTCACCCCGTTAGGAAAGCACTGAGCAGAGGTGACAAATCTGATAAATCAAGTCAATATGAAACTCCTTTCCCTCTCTTGATCTAGAATAATATGTACTTTCACACAGTTCTTGTTATGGTGGTGTTTTTTGTTGTTGCTGTTTGTTTTTATTGTTTTTATTTTTATTTTTTCCCTCAAGCTCTCTGTTTTCTCCCCCCCCCCCCATCTCCTGGATATTTGTTAGAATTTACTAAAAAACCTTCCCGAGATCCTGTAATGTGATCAAGGTTACAGATATTGGACATCCTCTGCTGTTCAGCCTGTGCTTGAAAGAAGCATCCTCGGGAGGAGAGCAATAGTTCAGTCTCCATGGCAACTCCTTCTTCTCCCTCTCTTGAACAGAGACTGTCAATTATATTAGATTAGGGGTGATGGTTTTGTGATGGACTCCTACACACAAGGGACTGTGACTGAGACCACCAAACTTTTTGTGCTGGAGGATAGAATCTGGGATAAGATGAAATTAGTTGAGCTATCTTGACAGGGTACCCTGTGTTTGTGTATGTATATGAACATGTAGGTATATATGATATGCATGCATATATGTATTCGTATATATATTGACTATGTATGCATACTTACAGAGCTGTATGTATGCTCTGATGCACGCAAGCGTTAAGGAATTGAAGAAAAAGACCAAATATATTTGATATCAAGTTCTCTCAGTTCATTCTCTTTTTCTAAACTTCACCTTTCGCTTTGTGCATCATTAACCAGCCAAAGATGATTAGAGAGCTTCTTATCAGAGCTCAATCTGTTTCCAGCAAACAAAACAAAACAAAACAAAACAAAAACACAACACAAAATGTTTTTATTGCTTTCAGTGTAGTTTTGATGGGAGCCTTAGTGGCAGCCATGAAAGCTGCGTGACAGGTCTGTTGATTTCAGACACAGTTGACTGTGGATTTTAGATTTCCTTAGGGAAAAAGCAGTTGGTTTACTTATTTGTCTTTAACTCTTTTTCTGTCATTTTTCCAAGGGCAAATTTCGATTTGGTGTTTTTTATTTGTTTGCTTGGTTTTGGTTTTGGTTGTTGTTTTGGTTGGTGTTTTGGTTTGTTTGTTTTCAAAAATTACCTCTTGGTTATGATGTATTGTAGAAATTAGCTTGAGAGCCGTTAAATTCTCCAAGCCAGACTCAGCTGTGAAATGTAGGATTGTATTGGAAACATAGAATCATTAAGGTTGGAAAAGACCTCCAAGATCATCTGGTCCAAGCATATCCCTACCACCAATACTACTCACTAAATCATGTCACTAAGTACCACATGCAACCTTTTCTTAAACCACCCGAGGGACAGTGACCATTTAAATTCTAGATGATTTTTCCAAGTAAATGATTAAAAAAACATTTGGAACGCTTTTTGAAGAAAAAAGTGCTATAGAATTGTAAGTAGTGGTCATTAGTATTTTTGAAAAGATGCCTACAATTAAAAAATGCAGCATTTAATAGTTTCCTATCTCTTATTTTTTTTTTTTTTTTTTCTGTGTTTCTTTAATTGTTCAAGTTTGAGCTTAACTATCAGGTAGTAACAAACTCTTAAAAGATTTTTCAGGTGACAACACAAAAGTAAGCTAAAAAAAAGTTCTCATTATGACTTTGTTGAATATTAATTTGGAAAATAACGTGTCATATGGTATGTTCAAAATATTTGTGATTTTATCTCAGTGGGTGTTTCAGAGATATTGCTGTGAAGATGAAATGGCGTGCTCAGTGGAGATGACAGTTGCGAAATGCATGCAACACAAACAACAGATGGTTATGGATTTTTACTTTTGGACAGAATCTAGGCTCCTACACTTTTCTCCCTCCCTGGTAACATTTTCTTATTTTGATTTTACAAATACTGGTTCAAGGCCTTCAGTGCCCATGGATAAGAAGATTGAGAAGCTTTCTTGAATTGACCTATGTCCTTTGTAGTCAGGGACAAATGTTTTTCTCCATCAGAATATGCAAAGTGTTGAATTTTAATAACCTCATTTAGAGTGTCCTTGAAAGCAGAACTTATCAACTTTCCAAATTCCTCATGGGCATGAGGGAATACTTCACATTTAGCCTAAAATATATGTAAAACATCTATGTCAAGTTAATTTGAGACTCAAAGATAAAGGAAAAGAAGTCGTAATGAGGTGACACAGGAACAGAGCATTTTGGATCTTACTAACAAATGGAGATAAGTACAAAAAAGAAGTATCAAGAGTAACAAAAATATTATGAACTTACAGTAGTTCAGTTCTTAAAAGAAGACCTGAATGCTAAGGAGTTCTGATAAAGCCTCTGAAGGGTAGCACAGCCACTTCTTACATTTCTTGGAAGCTTTTGAGTATTAATAAAACTGTACCTTGTAGGGCAATATTCTGTGGTGGTAATGAGTGTTTTAAACACAAAGAGGTTTCTGTCTCTACCCTAATAGAGTGTTAGTTAGCACCCCTAAAGTTGGTTGTGGGAAGAAGGATGAGAAAAAACACCTGGTGTAGATGGTTTCATATATATATATGTATATAAAATTTAATTTTTGAACAGGAGTGTCATTCTGTCTACAGGAGCTAGCTGCTTTTTTACTCTTCAGCTTGTTATGTTTGGCTAAACAGACAAGAACTAATTGCTATTCAGTGCCTTTTGGAGATCCAATTTTGTCAAGTTTTCATGAAACAGTTTTTACTGGGATCTGTTTAGCCACACTCTAGAAGCCAGTCTTAAAGTTAAGGACATGCTGCCATTGAGAGAAATATTTTTGTCTTTTGAATAATTGACAGAAAGACATTTACAAGAAAATTCCCACTGTACTTTTACTAAAATTTTAAATGTCCATGACATAGGTTAATAATAATGATTATCATAGAAATACTTGTGGTGACTTTAATTAAATTAATTCAATCCTGTAAGGTAAACAATTCTCATTTATATACAAGCAGGCAACATAATAGACTACACAATGAACATTAGTTAAGTTCTTTTTTCCCATTTAAGGCTTTGCATTTTTCTTGATCTTCATTTCTATAAGTAAAAGTATTCAATATTGACAGCTTTTTTATCCCTAAAGAAGGTGCTTTTTTTCTCTCCTACTTCATTTCAAGTAACGGGTCAAAGACAAGCAATAATAAATACCATGCATCATAAAATACATTTTCTAAGGGACTAAAACTTTGGGTTTGTTTTAAAAAGATATCAAGGGACTAACTTAGGCCTTTGATATGTTCATTGAGCTTGTAAAACTTAGACGAAGGAATGTTTTTTTCTTCTTTCTGTATACTAATAATGTTGGATCAGTTCCCATATAGTTTTTCATATCACTGGATCATACAATGGCTGTATTTGTGATGTGTGTCGCGTAATTCAAAGGTAATGAAACAATGGTGTAGCACAACTGGGAATCATGAGATATTTAAGCAGATACCAGAGAGGTTCTGTGGGGAAGGAAAAGTCAACCTACTCATGCTGTGTATACCATTGTAATCACACCAGCACTTCAAATGAAATAATAAACCTAGCACTTTACAAAGAACTTATTATAGAATTTTACTGGTCCATTGTTTTGGAATGTCTAAGAACTATTCGCTTGTTTATTTTGAAAGGTATAGCCAAGGGAAACAGAGCTGAACTGAGATATTTATATTATAAACCAGTATAAATTGGCAGCAACTGAGGTTTTTACTGACATTTGTAATGGTATGTAGATACATAGTTGTTAACAGAGGTAACTGAATTTAGTGACAGGTTTATTCTGATGCCTGGGGAACTACAGAAATCAAAGAATGAGGTGGTTTAAAATTGTCTTTTAAGATTACTTCAAACAATCTTAATTGATAACTGATTTTGAAGATTTTTGCAGAGATTGCATGTAAACATACATACCACACAGAGTTTTCTAATCAGTCAGAACCTTTTCATCTAACTGAAGTTTATTAAGATTGCTATTACCATGAAGATTATTAAGATTGCTATTAAGATTACCAGTTTCAAAGAGCACATACAACTACAGCTTCAGTAATAATATATGTTTCATTGGAGCATTATAAGCAGAAGAAAAGTTTACCTTTATTTTTCACAAATGTTGGCATTTTTATTTAATTATCAAGCAACAGATAAGTGCCATGGCTGCAATTTTATCTGACTTTTGTTCAGAATAATATGTACTATAATGAGACAACCAAATGGCATGGAGTTAAATGTGAAGATTGTGATTAAAATAGGAGAACGTATTGTGAAATAAGTTGTTCATTTCATCTTCTAGTTCAAACAACTCTTGTAGCACTTTTCCATGGACATGTTTTACATTAATTGTGCCTTCTTGGGTATTCTGTATGTACTGCTTTGAAACACTTTTCATTAACTGTTTTGACTCTTAGAAAATTATGAAGGAAATAGTGCCACCCTTACAGCTTTTTAACAATAGTAACTAGAGATCGTATGGATGGTATTCATGTGGTGTTTGGTCTTCCTCAACATAGGTACCTACATCTGAACCAGTTGTCTAGACAACTTCTGTTATCAGTCAATAAAAATGGAAATTTCTGATTCATCCTTTCCTATGTTAAATGTCCAAAACACGACAGATGAATCATGTTTTAGAAAAAGACTGGCTGTCTTTTCAGTGCTAAAGGAACTTAGAGGAAGTTTTCAGATCTCTATTTTGCACACATCTTAAGGGATGCTACCCTACCCAATTGTTGCCCTATACCACCAATACGTTATATTTCACTCCCTAGACACTTTAAAATCTAAGTATGTTCCTGCAGATATATGTACCCAATTGATAGTGATTTTGAACTTGTCCTGCTAAAGGTTTCATTAATACTTTTAGTCTTTCTAGATCTCTAGAATGTTGCATAGGTTGTAATTCTTCCATGTTTCAGTGATATTGTATAGGTTGTACTAGTTTTTATACTATTAAAACTCTCTGGTAATCTTAGAATTATTTATTAGTTTGTAAATATCTAATCTTTCCTCATACCCATAGTTCCTCAACTTCCATCATTAGCTAAATAAAAAACCCAGCTGGGAGAAAAGGTTGTTTACTTAATAATTGACTAAGTCTACATTCTTCTGTAGCTGATTATAAGCTGATAGAAAATTATGGATAGAAATCTATAATCTATGTTTTATTTTCCTATGCTCTGTGAATGATCTGAAGGTTGAAAACATTTCAGTCTTTTTGTAGCAAGTTCCCCAGACACTTCCCTATTAGTATCAGCTGGCAGTACCAAATGTGTTTTACTACAAACCTTGCTCATACCACTCTCATATGGAGGAATGCCTTTGCTTTTCCAGGAATGGTAATTATGTGAGTGATTATTTTTTTCCTCTTTTACAAGAATAAGCTTTTCTATCCCACACATGCTGCTTCCAGATTTGAAGATGTAGCCTAGATTTCATCTTATTGTTGTTTTCTACATAGTAGAATATAACTTACTCAGAGGAGCAGCTTAGTGTCAGGACTTCCTAAGGACTCTTTGCAGTGGCTCTCGGAGTAGGCGCAATTCAGGAAGAGAGGTTTCTTATTTGGCCTTCCCTAGAAGTGGAGTAATCTTGTGTCTTTGGAAGTCAAATTTCTCTCAGAAACACTTCAAGACCAATTCTGTTCTAAATTGCCTGAATTATTATCATATACATAAATGGCTGAATTAATCCCTCCTTATTGTGATGTTGCTAAGCCTTCAATATCTCTAATTAAGCTGTTGTTATTTGCCTAATTGGAATAGATGTAATTTTCAAAGCAGCAAGTAAATAAGCAAAGTGCAGGAGGCTTTACTTTTGGATCGTCTATTTAAAGACTCTCTTTGCAGGAACTATTTAATCCATAATAAACCAAGACTGTTGCCATGAAAGATTTAATTAAGGCACATGAAGTATTGAAGCTGGTGAGAAGCAACATGGCATTACATATGGTGAATAATATTTATTCATTTATTTATTTATTTTAGTTTCCATGGACATCTCCTGAGCAAAAGCAAAATGCAGTAAAATAAAATAACTAAACTAGGTAAATAGATACATTATTGATAAATAACTTTAGTTCATGCTCAACATATGATGAATCTGCAGGTCTTCTTTGAATCTATAGCCAGATACTCTAGAATCATTGTTGGGGGTGGGTGCTCTCAGTAAGAAAACTTAAAACATAAAATATATAGTGATGAATTACATGTTTCAGTGACAACGTTATGCTGTTATCAGAGATATGCAAAATAACTGCCTGGGACTCTGTTCCAAATATGGTCTCCATGATGCTAATCCTGCAATACGTGCTTAATTTCAAATGCCTAAGTGATCTCATCAAGTTCAAAGTTAAGATTTATTTCTCACTTGCTTCAAGTCAACATATAAACATATGCAAATATGTTTATGCATAGGTGTTTTTGAAATAAAGGTCTTTTGGCAGTGTACCTTCAATGACTTAAGTACTCCCACAGGCACTCATTAAAATCTCATTTTTATTAATATCAACCTTAAAAATACATTATACATAAATGATTCTTTTCCTCCATATAAAATATACAAGATTCGTTTTGAGGGTGTATAGCATTTAAGAAAAACTGGGAGATTTCACTTCATTAAAGTAATCATTTGATCAACCTTTTTGGTATGACTTATTTGTCAGTAATCTTATATCTGCTTCATAAATAAAAAAAAATAAAAATTCAAGGACGCAGTACAATTTGACCTTAAATATGAGTCTTTCTCCTAACATAAATGTTAAGTATTTGGATTCTGTGTAGTTCCAGTGTTGCAAAGTGGGCTGAGCAGTAGGCAATCAGGCACCCTGACTGTAAGGATTGTTCTGATATTTATTGATGTAACACACAGTGTAACAACATATCCACCGGTAATGACCTGAAACTGTATGATTCTCAAGTGAGAATACAGTTGACATGAGAGATGGTTTTAAGGTGTTGATAGCCCGAACAATCATTTCTAATTAACACATATTGTAATAGAAACTTACAGAAAATCTCAAAATAAATGAATAAATAAATAAATAAAATCCCTCCTTCCAATTGGCTGGACTTACACAAAGACTGCACCTCTGAGAATGTGATGGGGGTTCATCCCAGAGCTATGTCTACTGTACATTTCGTGACTTTATGTACAATAATGAGCAATACAGTCCTGTAGCTGGTCTTACACTGAGCTGCAGTTAACAAACTGTAGAGCTACAACTTTTTTTTAGATGATTTGGTAATGTTTAGAAATGCAAAACGCTATTGAGTGACCTGGAACATGGGAATGCTGCATAGTTTTATTTCTAATTTCCTTAGTTAGTACCACAGAAGAAATTTGAGATAATTCAGAGTGAGTTATTTGAAGATTTTTAACAGATTTAACTCAGCCGAGAATTCTGAGATTTGAATTTTTTATTTCATTTTATGAATAGAAGGGATGTTAAAGTGTAAGGGTGTTTCATACAATGCTAGTTCTAATTTATGCATTGTTCCTTAAAAATCAAAGAGTATTTCACAAAGGTAATACACCTGAGAGTGATTTTTTGTGCTTCACAGAGTGAATTTATACCTGTGCAAAGAGTGTGCAAAGATATATAATCCATTGCTATTCTGGTTCAGAAGCTTTTCATATTAAATTACTCAAATATAAACAGTACCTTGAATGCACAGCACTTGACCCTATACACAGAACCAGTTGAAGTGGTAGGTGGGATTAAGACAGGAACAAATCTGGATCGTGTAATTTCTTCTTGATCATTTCTCCAGATATTATTTAAAAACAAACAAACAAACAAAACCACCAACAACATACAACAAACAACAGGGTGTTCAGATATACATACAGCCTAAATAAGTCAATTTTCTCAGTTTTCTAAGAAATAGCTTTTCAGCAAGGTGTATTAAAACTTACTAGAGAAGCATAGTTCCTCCTGAAGGAAGAAAATAATTATTTTATTAGGAAAACTAAGTAATATTTTCCTCACAAGCACATATGTTAAATTGTTTCAGAGGAAGGTGTATTTCACTGGATCATTTTATTATGTTCTGGCTGAAAAATATCAGCATAACTCCTTAGATAAAAGGTGGCTCCAGGAATGCATATCTAGGCAGCATCTGTAATACAAATCATAGGAAGCCTATATTTTAATGGCCACTAATTTATTTTGAATTTATGATGCATTATAATCATTAGAACTAAGCTGCTTTACATTACTTGGTAGACATAAGGTTTCTGCCAGTGCTAGGTTGTTTTATTTCTTCACAACAGGTAAGGAAATATGACTGCTTCAAAAGCCATACAAATATTATCTTCAAGTGCAATAAGATGGCTATGGGTCACCAAGACACTTTATGTTGCTGCTTGCAGCAGAGCTCAAATATTCCTTATTCATATGAGCAAACTTCATTTAGACCTCCCCAACCCCTCCCATTTTAAGAAAACCTTGTCTACAGGGATATATTCTCTGGTGCTATAAGAGAAGGGACTTTGTAGACAATATTATGCATGTTGTTTCCATTGTAGTCCAGGCAAAACACAAATGCCATAAATAACTTTGCCCAGCTCCCTGCTAATATCTTTTTTTGTTGTTGTTGTTTTGTTTTGTTTTGTTTTGTTTTTTCCCACTTGTTAAGTCCCAGGCTTCCTCTACTCATTTTTTTTCATGACTCTTACACTCCTTACTTGGTCATACTTTATAAAATATTGCATACTTTCCCCCACATTAAAGGAAGTCATCATGTTTTGGTTGATTGCAGTCTGTGAAAAGAATATGTGTTGAACAAGTCCACGAAAGAAATGGCATATGGCTAATATGCATAGGAAACTTCTAAAAATTTGAAAGACACATTATACAAAGCTCTTATTGTAGATGAAAATCAAAAAGTGTCTGTCTGATGATGAAGTCAAATCAGATGACAAAACGTATGTGAGGTAGGTATGGGAATATGCAAAGATAAACTGACATCTGCTCATATTATGTATAGATAAAATATACATGTGTATCATAGAATCATAGAACCATAGAATTAAAAAATAAATAAATCAGGTCATATGTCTTAGAGCATTGTCCAAGCATGTCTTGGACTCTGGCAGACTCAGTGCCTTGACCACTGCCCTGGGGAGCCTGTTCCAGTGCTCACCTACCCTTCTGGTGCAAAACCTTTTCCTGATACCCAGCCTCAACCTCCCCTGTAGCAGCTTCAAGCCATTCCCTTGGGTCCTACCATTGGTCACCAGAGACAAGAGATCAGCACCTGCCCCTCCACTCCCCCTTGTGAGGAAAGTGTAGACTGTGATTTTCACTCTGTGATGTCTCCTCCAGGCTGAGCAATCCAAGTGACTTCAGCAGCTCCTAGTACATCTTCCCCTCCAGACTCTTCACCATCTTTGTAGCCCTCCTTTGGACACTCTCTAATAGTTTTATATCTTTCTTAAGCTGTGGCACCCCAAACTAAACACCGTACTTGAGGTGAGGCCACACCAGCACAGAGCAGAGCACGACAATAAATTCTGTCAGCCAGCTAGCAATGCCATTCTTGATGCACCCAAGGATACAGTCGGCCCTCCTGGCTGCCAGGGCACACTGATGGTTCATGTTCAGCTTGCTGTCAATCAAAACACCAGATCCCTTTCTGCAGGGCTGCTCTCCAGCATCTTGTCTCCCAGTCTGTACATATAATGAGGGTTGCCTCTTCCCAGGTGCAGAATCTGGCAGTTGTTCTTGTTAAACCACATATTGTTAGTGATTGCCCAGCTTTCTAATTTGTCCAGGTCTCCTTGCAAGGCCTCACCACCCTTGACGGAGTCAACAGCTCCACCCAGTTTGGTATTGTCCACTAACTTGCTCAAAAAAACCCTTCAAGTCCTTCATCCAAATTGTTTTGAAAACATTGAGGACAGGTCCTAAAACAGAGCCCTGGGGAACCCCATCGATGACAGGTTGCCAGACTGATGTAACCCCATTTACGAAAACCCTCTGGGACTGACCTGTCAGATAGTTGTTCACCCATCTTATTATGCTTTTATCTAACTGTATCCTGGTCATTTTGTCTAGAGGGATGCTAGGAGAGACAGTTCAAAAGCTGTATTGAAATCCAGAAAGATTGCATTGTCTTCCATTGGTCAACTAGCTGGGTGAGCTTGCCATAGAAGGAAATTAAGTTTGTTATACATGACCTTCCCCTTGTTGAGTCCATGTTGGCTGTGACCAGTAACTGTGTTGTCCTTTAGGTGTTCTTCAATAAATCCCAGAATAATCTTCTCCATAATTTTACCAGGCACTGAGGTGAGACTGACAGGTTTGTAATTGTCAGGATCTTCATTCTTGCCCTTCTTGAAAACTGGAACTATGTTTGCTGGCTTCCAGTCAACTGGAACCTCTCCAGATTTCTAAGACCTTTGAAGAATATTTGAGAGAGGTCCCTCAATGACATCAGCCAGTCCTCTGAGTACCCTGGGATGAATCCCCATCAGGCCTCATGGACTTGTATGCATTTAGGTGAAGCAGCAAATCCTGTACAAGTTCAGGGTTAACTGGGAGTTTATTGTTGCCGCAGTCACGGTCCTCCAAGTTAGGACAGCTGGGGTCCCGAAGCCCATCACTGGTGTTAATGACAGGCGAGCAATGCATTAAACGCCTCTGCTTTGACTATGTCCCAGTTTGATAAGTGACCATCCTCATCAAGTATCAGACCAGTGTTTGCTCTGGTCCTCCTTTTCCTGTTAGAATACTTAAAAAATACTTTTTTTATTGTCCCCAACACTACCGGCCAGCTTCAATTCTAATTGAGATTTGGCTGTCCATATTCTCTCTCTACAATGGTGAGCAGCATCCCTGTAGTCCTCCCAAGTCACCTGACCTTGCTTCCAGATGCCATATACTTTCTTTTTCTGGCAAAGCTCTTGAAGAAGATTCTCACTTTAAGTTGACAACTGCATGTAGTTGTGCCTCTACCCCACCCCCTGCCATTCCACTACCCTGACTGCTCAGTCTCCTCTTTAGAAAAATACTGGGAAAAATGCAAATTCTGCATGTGTTGTGATCGCATTAATATACTGCTATCTCCTGCATTTACACTCTAAATATCTTCTTGGATGCCAAAATCTAATGAGAACACCCATTTTGCATTTTGTACAATGTCTCTGAACAACAAATAAATTCCCTTCCCTTTCCCTCCTTCCCCTAGTACTTTGTGACCTAAATATTATTCAGATATATTTATTTACCTTTTACAAATTTTCAGACATGAGCTAGTTTAGCAGCTCCCAAGGAACTTGGGAAATTCCCACTTTTAAGCTTTTAAAATTGTTACTACTGAAAGTCACCATATGCGTTTTATCAGATATTATTAAGAATACAATTATAATGAAAATAATGGTAAAATAATATTTTAGAAATATTTTATATAAAGTATATTTTAAATATGGTGTTACATGTGTGTTAAATAACAAATGCATTTAGAACTAATCTAACAGTATTATCAACAATGACCTACGTATGATGACTTCTCAGGACTCCCCATTCTAAATAAATCCAGATTTATACTTCTCATTGCATATATTCTGAATATGTATATGACATTTAATGATCTACTCATGATCCATAATTCACAGTAAGTGGTCCACAGAAACATCGTAGCCAGTAGATTGACTATTTTCGGTTTCAGATTATACAGTGCAAGATTTAAGACCAGACAGTAATATGATTACAAAGGAACTAGGCAGAGGAAGCATGTATCTTGTGCTTTCTTTGAAATTATGTATTATTGTCTGTTACAATGTATAGGGAATCATTTCAAAGTTGAGTTAGATGTAATATTGTTCTGGAAGAAAACAAACCATAGGATGATGTGTAGGGAGAAAATGGGACATTCTATGAATTTAAATACAATGGGCAGTTTGAAGAAAGAGAAATACAAATGGCAATATTAATCTTAACTGAAGTTGTTTTTTTCACAGTGAATGCATTATTAAAAATAGTTGGGTTGCAGAGAATGTATCTCACATTCATAAGAACTACTAAATGGCCTGTTCAAGGTCTTCTGCAAGAGTTTACTTTGACTTTTTGCTCTCTGTGGTGTCTGCTTGGCTTCCAAATGACAAAGTTTTGTTCTGCTTCCAGGAAAAGTAGCCAGTGATTTTTAAGAAAGTGTATAAAAAATCACAAATCATAATAGGGAATAATAAATAGAAAGTGTTTAATAATAAACATTTCTGAATATTATGCTCATGTGTGCATGCACATATGCAGAGAGAGTAAAGACAGTTGTTAGTCAAAGAGGAAATAAAGAAAAAATCTAGGGGAATATTTGTAAGTTAATAACATGGTTTGCAAAAATATCTGTGAAGAATTTAAATATTAGCAAGGACTGTTTATTATTTTTTTTTTTTTCAGTGATTAGCTCTGAAATTAACAACATAGCTCTAACTTTCAAGTTGCTATAATTGTAGCTGCAACAATGGTATACTGTAATTGCTGTCTTTCTTTTCAGTGTTGTGATCTGCAACAATATAGAAAATCATCCCCCCTTTGTAGCATCAGAATATACAGAACTTGTTTGGCAATCTGATTCATACAGGTAGCAAGATGTAAAGACAAATTGTATTGCTAAGAATTGTGATCTGCTCTGACGTCCATAAGTCTGCATATTGATTTTTAGTTACTGATTTTCAAGTTCTTTGAACTCACTAGTGAGTTCAGAAGTTTCCAGGTAAAAAAAAATACTTGTAAATTGGATTAATACTCTCTATTATCCCAGGTGAAAATAATTCATTTGTGTCATTTGGAGTCCCACAACCAAATAAGGAGAAATGGTTTAAAGTGTTATCTTAAATAAGCATTTATATTTATTTTTTCATATATTTGTGAATAATTCTCAATGAATACTGCTCTTTTGTTGTTGTTTGGTTTTTTTTTGTTTGTTTGTTTTATATTGTCTGAATATCTGAATATGTAGTTTCTGTATCTGGGCATAGCATTTTTAGTAATAGTTTATATCTTTGAGATATAAGTACTATAAATACTGTATAACTATGCTATCCTTCAGTTTCAGACTGGTATTATTTTTCCTTTTGTTCCCTGAAAGTAGACAAATTAAATAGGATTTATTTTAATCTTTTCAGAAAGGTGATGCTGCTTTTAGTACATGTTCAAACACAGCTATTACCAAAGTAAACAGTCTTTTACCTGTAAACATCCACAGAGAAAGAAGGAGCAGCCGCTGAGATGAATGAATAATATTTCAAAGACAAGACCTCTGCAAGAAAACCATTAAATATATCCATTGGAGCATTTCTGTACTTCTGCACCTCCTGAAATTCCTGTTGAAACCCTAAAAGGGACAAAAAATTATTGAAATTTATTATTAATACCTTCATGTTAACTAGTTGCTATAGATAATTATTTTTATTAATATTTATGTATTAGTATTATCTCATATGTATTTCTGAGAGGCAGAATTATTCTTTTTTTTTTTTTTTTTTTTTTTTAATTTGAAGGAGAAATAACCTTTCGTGGCATGGGTTCATTGTGCATGTCACCAGTAGTATTATTTAGGTGGATTTTCCAGCACATTTAAGTTTGAAAAAGATGTGTTAACTTTAGATATACAAAAGCACATGAGCTTCTGAGGAGCTAAGTTGTTTGCTGTTAAATACTACCCTGGAAAACCTCATCATCTTTTCTTCTACAGGAAACTGTCATTAGGTCTTCCAGGAAACTCACATTTGTAACTGAGTTTTCTAATGTTCATGTTGATGCACTACAGTACATTTCCTGCTTACTAAGTTACAAGCTGGTTGCAATGGTTTTCTGAGAAGAAAACAACAGGTTTCTGAGAAGACTGTTTGGGATTCACTTACCATGTTCTGGTTCTATTTCCAGCTATCAGCATTACAGAAGCATGCAGGCTACTGTGTGAGAAGTATGTGCCTGGTGTTACAATGTCTCGATTTAAATACATTTCCCTTATAGGTGCTTTTGTTCCAGCTTGTCATTGGCTTGTTCCATCCTTTCTTTCTCATTTCGTTCCTTTTCCAAGTTGGAAAACTCATTTACTTGCAAATATCTACCCATGTGCTTCAGTTTACTCAGGGATACTGAAGTTAACAGGAATACAAATATAAGTGAAGTTTTAAAAAATGCTGAAATGTTTTGCTGCTCCTGACCTCTCTCAAAATAAATATGTTAATGCAATGCAAAATTTGGACAACTAGTTTTAGCTTTTTTTTTTTTTTTTTTTTTTTTCCTTTTTGGGTAGTCAGTGACCATAAATGTTTCTGAAAACTGATGAGTGTTCAGCAACACGGAGATTTACACTCATTTCTGATTAAATGTGATGAAGTTTCATATTGCTAGTTTCAAAAAAAAATATCGTAAATCATCTTTAAGACTTCAGCTTTGTGATTGACTCTTCGAACCTTTCATGAAAAAAAAGCAGAGCATACAAAAAATAATTAATATCAAGCATTGATATTTATCCATTTAAATAATAATCAGCATGTCTACGCCTTGATTAAAAATGGGTACTTTTCCAACTTTTAAAAATTCATATGTGTAGAGCAGTTCATTAACTTGGAGATAAGTTTTCTAAATTATGTGGTCCATAGCTCCATATACCTCAGTAACCTAGCAAACAAAAAACAAAAACAAAACAAAACAAACAAACAAAAAAATACAAGCCAGTCAACAGCCTTCATCAAAGTACGTAATGCCTCTGATATATCTGCAAAGAGAATGAATAAAACAAAATAAAAACAAGTACAAGGATCTGCAATTTCTACATAAAAGTAGTTCATTAGGAGTACGCACCAGCACTGTTCATCACTGATTTATGTTTTTTTTCTGAATATTTCAGGAAATTCTCATATTTACAGCTGGATGTATATGTTATTGAATAAGTACATTAAGTTCAAAATTACGAGCTGTAACTTTTTTTTTTTTTTTTTTTTTTTTCTGAGGGGGAATAAACATGAGAAAAGTTGTAGGCACTCTACTATCACCCAGGCTTCTATGGGATACCACACACATGATTATTGTATTACTTATAAAAGTTCTAAAAATATCTGAAGGTCAAATTTATAGAAACTTCATAAAATTAATTGTTCTTTCAGGACATAAGGTGATGACACTGAGGAAACATAGTCTGAGATGGGGAAATGATGAGCAAAACTCACCATGGCAGTGGATGGTTGAGGCATTGACTGCTTGCTTCCTGTTATGCAGTGCTTTGGGCTGCTGAGCTGTTTAACTCATACTTCAGCTACGTGAAATTGGTGTTAGCCATTTCTTTTTGGTGCTATTTATTGCAAGAGCATATTTTTCCTCTTTGCTTTCTGTCAAAGTTACTATACTATCTGGTTGTATGGAATCAGTGCAGCCAGTTGTACGTGTTGTATGAAACAAGAAAGAAAATACTGCCAAATGCATAAAGTAGCTACAGAGAAAGCTTTGCAGCCATTGTTGAACTATGTTATCTCTGTTGCTGTTACACAAACATATAGACTGTGTTCAAAAGGGGTTACCATTCCCACAAATGTGATAAAGAATCTAATACAACAGAGGTTTCCTGACTTTTTAACATGGATACTTTTTTGTTTTTTAACCTATCCATTACAACCCCCTCTAAATACAAAACCAAGAGTAATGAGAGTAATGATAGTGTTTAACCAAAGATTTCTGAACTAGAAATAAAAATGTCATATGTGGCTCAGTATTCTGAGTTAGTCCACCTTGAGAAAAACAAAGTATTTTTAAAACACTTTCCACCTTCATGAATAGATTGTCAACAGTATCAGAATCAATTTTGACTTGCTTTTCCTCTGAATGACAGAGATGACATTCTAAGAGTAGTACAAAGCAGCAGCATAAAGCATTTGTGGTTGAAGGAATAGTTTTAAAATGAAAGGTCAGGCTCTACTGTAGTAAAATACTGGAAACTCTTCGGCAAACAAAGCAAATCAGCTCCAGAAAGTGGATATTCTATGTAGTAAAAAATAAAAAAAAAATACAAGTCTGACTGATATTAGCAAGTAGCTTGTCCTTATTTTAATTCTTGGAACTCCTCTGGGTTTTCCAGCCTTGTAGGAAACAAACAAAATACAGCCAGACTGGAAGGATACCTGGTGCAATGCTCTGCAGGTGACAAAAATGTCTGTGTGTTTAAATCATTTGACTTGACAAGATGCAATCTACGATACTACATTTGTGCAACTTCAAATATTATTCCATTTATTTTCAGCTTCTTTCGGGATTTCACTTTATTTGAATAAATGTCAGATTGTTCAGACTGAGTCATTTCAGATTGCTTTGGGTCAATGATACTATGAACACTGTATGACTTTGTCAATTTACGTTAAAAAAATACATTTAAATAAAAAAAAAAAAAAGGATCTTCTCTAGTTGCCTACTAAAGATAATGTAGGTGGGAAAGTAAAAAACATAAACGCATGGGTTGTGTATAAAAAAAAAAAAAAAATTACAGATGTGAATTATCTTCAATTGCATCTTACATTATATCATCAAGAAATCAACCAAGAACAAATAAATTAAATACTAAAACCTAGCTTTTTATATACTTTTTAAAAAATGCCACTCCAGTGAATATGTTGAAAAGACCCAAGGATGGCTTAATTATTGAAATAAAATATAATTATGGCAGCTTGATACTGCTACAAATATCTTGCTGGATCCTGTAGTATACTGCTACAAACCATGTTGGAATTGTTCTGACTAGTTAATACATTTTTAAGCAGCAGATCATTCTTTTCATCCCTCACAGAAAGTGCTGTCTTTTTAGGGGATAACTAAGGTAAATATATTTTATTTTTCCTTTTAGTAAGAAAAAAAATGGTGGAAAAGAGAGAAGCCAGCAAGAATTCTAGTGCACTAGATTCTCTTCCTCTTATAAATTAATGGTGTATACCTAATACATTTGGACTGATAAACATTACCAGAGAGCTGAGCAAGATATAGATTTTATGCCAAGTAAATCTTCCTTTATTCTATTCCGTGGCCTTCAAACTGATCTGATGGTATTACCTGTAGATATTAAGAAATGGAAATATTGTTATAATCTGTTTTGAATCCTTTAAGCGTTTAGAGATATTAGATATAAAGCCAGATTCAGGTCATTTTTTATATGTATATTTTCCTAGGACTGGAAAAAAGCAAATAAATACATGTGTACATGAGTGTGTATCTTTATGTGTCTCAGAATGTAACAGAGAGAGACTATTAAATGTATAATGCATAATTTGAGCTCTGTATTCATTTCCACAAAAACAAACAATCAAAAAAAGAACAACCAAGCAATACATTTCTTTTAAAAGAAAACTCTATTGTTCAAGTTCTGTTTAATACACATCAGCACAATAGACATTTTTTAAGAGAAAAAAAAAAAAAAAAGTGACTATTTCTTCAGGCATCTGCTTTTAAAATCTCCTCAGGTAGTCTTTTTTGTTGTTTTTCATTTACAACAGTATTGCTTAACAGAAGAATGAAAATATAAATGGTAACTGAAAAGCTTAATTTGGAAGTTAGAGGAAAAGAGATTATTGCTACCACTGCTATTACAAGTAATAATAAATTTTATTTCTAAGCAATATATTTCTATTTTGGTATTCACTGAATGCCAGCCAAAGCAGCTTTGTCCTCACTTTTTCCACAGTACAGATAGACAAGTAAATGTTTTACTTAGCCATCAAAGTAGGTTAGTATAAGCTTTGTATTATGTATGTATAAGCATATGTTTAGTATTTGTTAACATTTTGACCCCACCTCAAATTATGGTAGCAGTAAATGTTGCTTTGCTGTAGTCATAATGTTCCTTAGCTGTTCCTTAGGGAGAAACAAACAAATAAACAAACAAAACAATAACAAACAAACTTATGATGTATAAGCATCATAAACGGTTCCCAAATGCATGAGCCAATTTCTGCCCACATAGCTGAAATAGCTTCTGCCATCTTTCCTTTGACATACGATGAAGAACATGAAAAGCTTCATTTTTTTTTTTTTTTTTTTTTTTTTTTTTTATCCTCTTCTAAGATGTTTTTTCCTGAATCTCTTCTTCAGTGGCACAGTTATGGTTGCTATCTTACTCCTTCTTAGTTTCTGGTCATTACTTCAAACAGATAGATATAAAACAAAAATACAGCCAGGGGACCGTTAACATATTATGATAATGGCCTTAAGTTTAGTTTAGGGAGTACACAGTCTTATGTGGCCAGTGGTTTGTAGGTGCTAAGGGAGAGATCAGAATAAATATTCTTATGAGCTTCCTGACTTAACATCTGTTAGGTAGTTACTTCAGGCTTCAGGAGAGTCACAGATCCAGTAGTCCTTTAGTTCATTAACATGTGTTAATGTAAAGCATGATTTTGGCAGTGATACATTATTTAAATAGCTTAATGCTGCTTCTCAAAACAAACAAAACAACAACCAAGGTAACTACTGCATGTGAGCATTGCTTAAGTAATTGTACAAGCAGTTAAATGTGAAGTGAAATTTGTGTATAGCTATAAAACATATGATGACGGGTGAACATCTGGAATTTATGTAGATTCATATTCATTTCTCTATGAATATGCATGATTTTATGAGACTCAAAACCAAGTATGTACACAGATGTCACAAGAAAATATTTAACCTACTCATCAAGTTGGAAGGGTTTCTAGATAACTTATGTAGTTAGCTTAAACTAATATAATGGTTTATAAAACAAACTTTCCAAAATACACAAATTTTAAACCAATGACCAGAATATGCAAAAAAAAAAAAAAAAAAAAAAAAAACAGAAATAAAAACTGAGTTGTTGTAGTAAAACATTAACTTCAAGAGAACATCTCAAAGACAGTCTAATGTTTAAAATAATTTTCAATTTATAATACAGTCCAGATTTAGGGCATTTGAAAGTGCAGAGCTCAGACACATGAGGCAGCTGTGTCTTTCCTCTGGTGTCTTCATCCACTACCTACCTAAATTAATACATCTATATTTGACCTGTAGTTAACAGATCTTGTAAGTGAGGCTGATGTTGCATGCATGTCATCTGAAAAGCTGCAACTTACAGTCCTGGCCCAGATGCCACAGTTGTGATCCACAGAGATGCAGTTTTCTTGTTCCTAAACTATTTCTAAACTATCTCCCTGAAAGAATTGTGTGCTATGAAAATTGCCATTTCTGGATACCCTCCACCCCCTAAATAAATAAATAAATAAATAATAATCCCAAAACAAGTAACTTCCCTAACTCCCTAAACAAACAAGAGTCTGACTCATTTTTCTGGCTTATAGAAGGAAGGAAGGATTGATGGAACAGTGTTAAAGAATATGGATACTACAGTTGGTATTATTTTGGAGTAAATACTACAGCAGAGTTTATTTTTGTCCTTGGTTATGTTTGGAAAATTTTATCAGTGCTGTGCAATGCTTTCTTTTTGATCAATAGTTTTACTGAAAATAAGTTTGCAATTTAGCAATATTATACAACAATCTTTTTTATTACCATTCCTCTCTTTGATCGTCTCAGTTGATTCCTCTCAGTTGATCGTCTACTATATAAACATTCAACTATATAAACATTCCTCTCAGTTGATCGTCTACTATATGTGGATTTGCCTAATCTTTTTCATATGGTCTCACACCTATCCTGGCTATTTGTACTGTCTTTGTTTACTGAGTAAAGAAACAGATTGCTAAAAGGTCTTTTGCTATCTGGATAATTTCTTAAGTATTTACGTAAAGGTAAAATTCTGTGTGCTGCCTGTGGTGAATAAATCTGTAAATAATATGACCAAATCTGTCATGCCTCTTTTGTAGATTTCTTTATTTCTTTATTATTTTTTTCCCTAAGGATGAGGTAAGGAACATTTTAAGTATGAGTACAGAAAGGCAACATTTAATACTGCAGTAATTTGAGGGGAGGTCAAAATATTAACAAATACTAAAAAATTGTTCATGTGCTCAGATCAATTTTAGAAGTGCTTCCATCTCAACATATGAAAAGGATCTTGAAAATAATAAAAATTAATTATTTTGGAATGTTTGAAGTGAAATACTTTACTGTGTTTAGCAATGAGAACAATTAAACTTTTTCTGTCAGGAAATTACAGTAAAATTCATTTTTTTTTTCAATAATATTGAAATAATATTGAATATCATTGATATTGGGATGACACATTTTCCTTTTAGTTAAATAGAGTTGAATTAAAAGTTTTTGTTGTTGTTGTTTTTGTTTGTTTTTCTTGATCCAGAAAAAAATATTTATACCATTCATGTATTTTAGAAAGGCTTTCTATCTAATTCAAACATGGACCAAACTACCAATTGTCCAAACATGTTTTTATTGAAAAATTAATTATTGAAATTATCCTTATGTGTAGTTATAAGTGCACAAGTTTATTAAGACAAGAGAGGTAAGAATGGTGCTTTTAGGAAGTGCTCTGAACATAAGTTGTCAGTCCTTCATCTTTCACTGCCTTCTGCATATACCTTCCAGGGAGAAACCCCACCTCACTACAGTTCTTCTTGGTAGACATGAAAGTAGTAGTTCTTCAAGTAGAAATAAAAAATGATGGGTATCTCTATAAGGTTTCATGTCAACTAAATGTTCTAGTGCTTCTTATGTGATTTAAAGTCTTTTATTAAATCTCTGGGCTATTATATATTTGGTGGGTCATTCTGTGCTGTGGAATTCTGTTTGTTGGTTTCAATATAGTTATGCTTAACCTAGAATTCAGTGAGCAGCAGATCTAACAGAGCCTGCTCTTTTGTCTTCAAGATGAGCCCTAACACCCTCACTTTGAGTATCTTTTACCTTCCCAGTAAAATAGCCATCCAGTTTAGCATCCATACCCCCATCTATCAGCCTTGCCCAGCTGCCAGGGCAAGAAGATAAAGTACTTTTACATACAGTGCTTTTACTTGGGCAGAGCTGAGCACATTTCCCAGCGTCTGCGCTGCCCTTTTAACAGAGGCTTCCCTGGGACCCCGGGGTCCTTGGGACCTATACTATTGAATGAATGCACAGATTGTAAGATCTAAACGTCACTGAAATCTTGTAGTAAATTAGAACTTTAAATTTTCAGTCAGTCAAGCTGAAAAGTTTGTCAGTCAAGTTAATTTCAAACTGACCTCTGGATTCACGAAAGGGGGGCAGGCACAGGGTAACACTATGGTAGAAGCTTGTTTCCTTAAGGAAGAAAGCTAAATTTTCATCATCTGGACTATGCCTAAGACTTTTTTTTTGTAGATACATTAATTAACATTCTTTGTATGTTCACAACAGTAATTTAATATATTAAAGCAATTCAAGCAATGGATTCTAAAATGACAGTGTACCTATGAAGCGCACATTCTTAAATTTGTTGGAATTTGCCTTCTTTGCATCATGAAAACTCTGGCATTTATTCCTAAATAGTAATATATTTATAGAGAGAGATTTAAAACTGTTTTGCAGTGAAATCAGGTTCAGTGCTTGGCTCTCTACTTTATGCCAGCTACCGTTTCATATTTGAAATATATTACTTTTTATTACGGGTATTTTTATTTTTGAACTGAGTAAGTTTAGTTATTGCAAAAACAAGACTATTTGTAATGGTTTGGGCCAAATATAGTGCAATCAGATGGTGTGCAGGTTTACCTAAAGAGCCTTGACAACCTCTTAATCTTGATATGTAGCATGCCATCTATTCTAGTCACGGTCATTTAAAAAACATATAATGCATGTCATGCTAAATTGCACACTAGCTGTTTGTTTAGTGTGGACATAATTACACTATAAACTGAACTGCAGTTGAAACTGAAAAACAGACTTGTAGCAATATTTTTAAAGTTTATGTCTTTTTGCTAAACCACATCTTAGATTTCCTTAGCCTATAGTCATTTTACTGCCCCTTAATGCTCTTCTCTGGGTCAGGTAAGGGAAATGAGCCTCAGGGGCCAGAGATTTACATTCTCATTTGATGGTGTTTCTATGTCTATGTGTAGTTTTAAGTAGGGGTCCAAGACATGCTACAGTATCAACAAGGTCTGTTAATTTGCTTGCCTGGAGATTCCCTCTGCTCTGCTAACTGGAGTTTCTATACCCGTCTCGTATGTGAAATTCTTCAGTCCTTGCACTTTCAAAACTTCCATTGACTGATCTCAGTATTGATTCCTTGTGAACTGTAACAATCCATCCTGTTTGTCTGATGTCTTTAATCTTTTGATCTATCTCCATGACAAATTAATATTTATATTGTCATGGAGGCAGTATATATATCCACATCCAGGATCATGTGTCTGCAAACAATTTTTGTTCAACAAATTGGTATAGAAACAGCTAAGCATTTTATAGGATGGAATAGTAAGACATTCCAACATATCCTGAAGAAAATGACATGTATGATGGAGTTACTTGTTACCTGCTAATGTTTTTTCTTTCTACCAACAGGTCCCATAAGCAGCATTTTGGTCAATAAGTATGGTAGCCGGCCAGTTATGATAGCAGGGGGTATCCTGTGTTCATTTGGTATGATTGCTTCCTCGTTCTGCAATAGCGTCTTGGAGCTTTATCTATGTATTGGGGTCGTTGGAGGTAAGAGTGTTCCTTAAAATGTGTTATTATATTTATTTTTTCTAACGTTGTTTTACCTGAGCAAGAACCCACTGTGCAAGGCACTGTACAAATTCAAAACAAGAAGGTAGGAAGATCAGTTCACTTTAGCTAGCTGAACTACCTAATTTTTTTAAATTAGCCGGTATTATGTTAAATTATTTCATGGCATATTCCAGGAATAACTGATGATTTTATTCAATAAATGCTGTATGTGTGTACTGTTCCATGCTTCACTGTAATTATAGTATAAAAATTGAGTGGCTTGTGACAGCACTTATTACAGTAATATATGTGGAACTTCACATTCATTGTTTTAGCTTTCAATCACACTATATGTCAAATGGGGTGGCAGAGGCTAGCAGAATTCTAGTGAAAATGCAAAACCCACTCCCAGCTTTCTGTAGGTTTATACATACATATACTCCCATAGAAAACATGACAACTTTCAGTTCAATGGCTTTCTGTTTAAAATCCAAGTCAAACCCCAAATAAAATTATTCAAATGTCATTAAAGACATGGATATTGCCAAAGGCAATGAACTTAAGTACTCATGAAGCCAGTAAATTAAATAACCTTTTTACCAGAAGTACCTTAAAAGAACTATCTCCTCAGAATAAGGAAGGCAAATGAGATTAGAGGTGAAATATTGACATGTAATGAATGAGTAATACTTATTCTTGTGTTCCAGCTTACCTTTCTCTACACTGGGCCTAAAGGATTCCTCCTTTTTTTTTCATTTTTTTTTTTTTTTTAAGTTCTAATTTACTACATTTTAAGCTTGTTCCCACTTAAAGAGTAAAGTCTGGGCTCAGGAATGGGTCTGTCAAAGAAGAAAACTTCTTTCCTGTGCCATCAAGCAGATTCATAGCTACTTAGCCTTTAATGCCTAGACATCTTAATGTGGAGAGAAGGCCTGGAGGTGCAGTTCATGCACTTGGCTGATGTGGATGTGTGGTCAGCTCCCATACTTGTCGTCCTCTTCCGCCAGTCTTCCACCTTTAGTGGGTACTTCAATACCTGAGGAAGTAGAGCTGTGCATGTTCCAAAAGAATTAGCAATTTTAAATTCCGCTTTTATACAGAAATTCAATCTTAAATAGGCCAGGAAATATAAAGTGAGGAGATTTACACATTTAAATTCACTCTGCTTTCATTGTAGCTGAGATGACATTTAATAGCTTTTGTGAAATGAGACAAGAGAGAATTGTATTATAGCTTAGTAAATAAAAAACAGAGAGTCATGGCACTGACACCATCATTCCTCTGTCATTCCACTGTCTCTATCATTGCTGAAACACAGCAATGAATTTGGGCTTTATTGCAATGCTACAGGGGGAAATGACAGAATATCATTGTGAATAGTCTTGGCATTTACACACATGGAAAACCATGAAGAAGTTGTATTTTTCATTCTCTTATGCTAGTTGGTTTTTATCTTCACTGAAAATCACTAGATTAGATACTGATCATTTTAAAAATAACTTGGCAAATGTATGATATATTTCATTTAGTGCATGGCATGCACTAATACTTTGTTTTATGTGTTGTTTAGGTCTGGGTTTGGCATTCAACTTACAACCTGCCTTGACCATGATCGGCAAGTATTTCTATAAAAAGCGTCCCATTGCTAATGGACTGGCCATGGCTGGAAGTCCAGTGTTTTTGAGCACATTGGCACCTCTCAATCAATTCCTCTTTAATGCATTTGGCTGGAAAGGAAGCTTTCTCATTCTGGGAGGACTTCTTTTGAACTGCTGTGTGGCTGGGTCACTTATGAGACCTGTTGGACCAAAACCAATCCCTCCTGTCAAAAAAGATGTTGAAAAAGGCACAGGAGATTCTACCTTGCACAAAAACAACAAGAAGTCTTTTTGGCAAACTATCAATAAATACCTAGATCTATCCCTATTCAAACACAGAGGGTTTCTGATCTATTTGTCAGGAAATGTCATTATGTTTATTGGTTTCTTTGCTCCAATAGTATTCTTGGCTCCTTATGCCAAGCACAAGGGAATTGATGAATATTCTGCTGCTTTTTTACTATCTATTTTAGCCTTTGTAGACATGTTTGCTAGGCCTTCAATGGGACTTGTAGCAAACTCCAAATTTATCCGGCCAAAGATCCAGTACTTTTTCAGTTTTGCCGTCTTCTACAATGGCATTTGTCATATCTTGTGTCCTCTGGCAACAAACTACACTGGCTTGGTGATATATGCTGTATTTTTTGGGTTTGCATTTGGAATGGTTAGCAGTGTTCTCTTTGAGACACTGATGGACCTTGTTGGGGCTGCCAGATTTTCCAGTGCGGTTGGACTGGTCACCATTGTGGAATGCTGCCCTGTGCTCATAGGCCCTCCTCTAGGAGGTAAGAATTTCTTTTATTATTTTTTTCCAGACATGACAGCATGATCTTTGCAGTTCAGTATTGAATTAATATAAACTTGTACCTAATGTTATGTAATGCTTTCTCTGTGACTAGGAATGCACTACATCTATTAACTTTACACTTAGTTTCAGACCCACATGAAAATCTAAAGGTGTATTGCATGCATATGCTATAGATAGATTGAGAGCATATCTCAACTGGTCCATAAATCCAGGTGATAGATGTATGCTTTCCTGATAGCACTTAGTGCTATCTTTGTGGCCTTAATATACATGTATTCAGTTCCATTTGTTTTTCAGCAGCACAATTCTTACTGTCCTGGATTGATCAAATCCACTGCTCAGTTTTTATGAAGATCTCAGAAAAACCTCAGAAAACGCCTCATCACAGCTAGAGGAGCACATGCTTACGTTTAAAGTAGCAACTTTAGTTTGTCTGAACAAAGAGGATTTGTGTATCTAGACAGAAGAGACTAGTAGAGAGGTGCTGGAAAGGACAGGGGCAGGCTCACCAGCCCAGGCAGGGTTCCAAGTGCTGTGCTGTGGAGCGTTGTGCCCTGGCATGGGCTTCACACCACACCTCCAACCATCACCAGTTGTTCAGCCTGTTTCTATAGCCCGTAGATATGTTTAAGACAATTCAATCATCCTGCCTGGGTTGGAAGTTCTTAAGATTACTGACTTCTCTTTTCACTGTAAGTAAGGAGATCTCAAAAGGAACTTAGGTGTATAGCTTGGTGTATAGCTATTTGTAATTCTCGGGCTTCTGGCACCAAAAATGATGAAAAGCATATTCTCTT
Source organism: Oxyura jamaicensis (assembly GCF_011077185.1). Taxonomy (NCBI): domain Eukaryota; kingdom Metazoa; phylum Chordata; class Aves; order Anseriformes; family Anatidae; genus Oxyura; species Oxyura jamaicensis. Next base: position 33,677,459 of record NC_048893.1, read on the forward strand.
AGATTATTTTCTCTTTGCTAGTTTATTTTCTGGTAAGTATTTAGTAATGCTGTTAGTGAGTTTTATAATCATAAGGTTTCTTAGCATATAAGAGACTAAAGACAGATGCTTAAATCTTGTTAAAAAGTATAGGTTAAATATTTGTGGGTATGTGTTGCAGTGTAAGCCCAACAATAAAAAAAATACAAAGATACTGAGATTCCCAGTCCTGTGAACATACACCACACACAAATAAGCAGTGCCAAAAAAGTCAGCCAAACCATATGTGCCTAAAGGCCATTACACACGTCCACGTATTTTAAGGATTATTGTCAGTATCTGTATGAAAATAGCATTCTTGATTGAAATTTTAAATAAGCCAAAGCTATTCCATTTACTTCAATACAATAATATGTGTAAATGTTCGATAGTCCACAAACATATTCCATATTTTCCTTGTCTTTTAACATATGAGTTCATTTTGGTAATGGCAGAAAAAACACATTCATCTCACACAGACTCTTCCTATGCCACCTAGTGGGGGGAGTGAGCTCGTGAGTTATAGAATCTAGCCTTTTCATTCTAGCTGTGAAATTGATATTAACTCTAAGGATATCAAATCTAATATTAATTCTGCAATAGCATATATGAGTATTTTTCAATATATTAGGTTTCCAGATGTTTTTAAAGGCATGCATTTGTTCTATAACTATGAGTAATTGATTTATTTTGTTAAATAGAGACAATGGGGAAAAGCTAAATTCCAATTTTGACTAGTTCATATCCTTTAAAATATTATGCTGAAGTAATGTTAATGCAGAATCTCATTTTTAATGTTTTGCAAGACTGCTTAGAGATAAAAACCGGTAAATAGTACTATTTACACTAATAGGTGAATTATACACTTGCAGTGCTACTTGAGTTTTTCCTAATACTAGGCTTGTGAAATAAAGAAAAGGCTAAAATAGTTTGACGGCTTGTAACTGTGTTTCAGGGGAATTATGGCATTATGTCTGCAACCCAGTAAAAGCATCTAAATAGATACATTGTTATGGGCAGGTTATCTTTTTTAATTTCAGTGCTAGTGTAGCTGAGTTCAGAGCTAAATACTTGGGTATGTACAAATGTTGATTAGGGAGTTGAAAAAAATCAGAAAGAATGGCTTATAAAGTGGAACCACACTTAGATTTTATTTTCCTTGTTGTGACCAAACTAATCTGAGAATTGTGAATATAATTTTAAGATACAGGCTTCATCAAAACTCAGCAGCTGAAGATGATGGCTGAAGGGACAAGCCTTTCTATCTCTTTCACCACTCACTGGAAAATAAAAATGAAAAGCAAGCACTTGATTCACAGTGACAGCAGCCTAAGAAGGCACATTCCTACTCATCCTATTGTCTGTATGCAGCTTCTGTGAGTGTCAGACCGTCACTCCAGAACAATAGGAAACAAAATTAGGAGGTGAATAAAATAATAAGACAATGAAAGAATGAAAATGAAAGAACTGAAACTGTCTACCATTATTCATTAAGCTTTACTTATTTCATTCTTCAGTATTTTATTGTTGTGTTTGATTCCAGTGACAATTGGTAGTTTAACCAATACAGGTTTTGTTAGAGGCCCACTCTGTGTTTTATAGAATTTGAATTGAAAGCATTGAAAGCATTGAAAGCATTGAAAATGCTTTTCTGCTTCAACTTCAAAACCAGGCCATATATAAATCTTTTCCTAGGAATATATTTGGGTTGTATTGAGTATTCTATTCTGAAAATGCTTTTCTCTCCTTTTGTTTTTCTATTCCAGGTTGGTTAGTGGATGTTACTGGTGAATATCAATACATGTATTTTGTGTGTGGAGTGATTGTGATTGTGGCCAGCATCTGGTTGTTCATTGGCAATGCCATTAACTATAGGCTTTTGGCAAAAGAAAAGAAGTTAGAAGATGAGAAGAAGAAAGCAGAGAAGAATGCTGACTCAAAGGAGGCAGAACCATTAACAAACAATGAGAACGAAGATGCTGCCAGTAGAGCAGACAAAGCTCTTGAAGATCCTTCAGAAAGAGAAACCAATATTTAATCTGCAATGTAGCTCAAAAGGCAACATTTATGACTTCCATTAGAAATATGCCTTCAACACACAGGCCAGGTTTTCTGGTAATAACGATCAGTCATGATATTGGATGGGAACAGATTTTTGCCCCATGGCAGGACTCCAAGTTAAATTACTATCTACAGTTTATTTATTTCAAAGATACAAAATTGAGATTACAGATGTAGTGACTCCATGCAGTGAGCCCATCCAAACTATGACTCTGGACAAGCAAGAGTCAGGTAAACCACAGATAAGACTTCCAGTGACAGTTTTGTTTCAAAAGTACATCTAATGCAAAAGTCTCTCTTGCTCTTATATGGGAGGATACTTTTTGTTCATCCTTATTGTTAATGTCTGCAAAAAAAATCTGCCAAAACTGTACTTACCACTTACGTCAAAAAACAATATAAGCTCAAAGGCTGGTTTCAAAGGAGACAAGAGTACCTGAATAAAGCACAATGGAAACCTTTTTTTCTCATTTTTCTCATAGATCAAAATATACATTATGCCCATATAAAGAATTATAATATGGATGTAAAAGTTAAGGTTGGAAGACAAACAACTGGTGGGCACCATCTCTAAAATGCAATAAACAGCTGAATTAGAAAATATTCTGGAGGTTATTTCCTCCTCTGATAGGTGGTTGTGTTGTACTTAAACAGATACATTTGAACACAGCTGACTAATTTGAACTAACCTAAATGAAACATTTTTGAACCAGGATTTACATTGCTAACAGGAGCATCAATTAGTTTGTTCAGTTGTGTATTCCTGTATGGTCGAAGGAACTGGACCAGACTGTGAAGCCTTCTTTCTACAGAGACTAGATTAACCCTGCTGACTAGATTTAACCTGCTGATGTTAAAAGGATCCAGGCCACCCTTGGCTTTTGTGGCCTGAATCAGTTTCATGGAAGTGACATCAGCATAAGTACTTGGGTTTATTGGCAAGTCATCAGCTGATGGTCTCCTAAGAGGAGATGTAAGGTATAACTGATCCTGAACCTTGCAGACAGGTAACTTCATAACTAGTTCTTATCTCCTTTTCCCATGCATTTAGTGAAAAGCTACTTTTTCATATTGCTGGTTTAAACAGAAATGCTGCAAGGCACATTGACAGTGCCAGTCTGGGAGCTTTGTATCGACATATCATTTTTTTGTGTGTGTGCAGGGTATTTGATCTTGTGTCTATGGTTTCACTCATTCACTTACACCAATTAAAATGTACGCACTTTTTCCTCATCTTTTATGTAAAGGAAAACAAAGCCTAAAATTTTACTTTACAAAAATTATTTAGCATTGCAATCTTCTGAAGGTATTAAATCAAAGTACTTCTGTTCTATTTGTAGGTGAGGAAAAGTGGTATTTGTTTTGGAGAGTTATATATAAATACTTTGGACATTGTGAAAATTAAGGGTCTGATTCTTAAAACATGCACTGTTTATGCAGGGCACACATGCATTCAGTTTAGGAAAAAAAATATCATTCATTTTAACTCTCTTTTAAATCTCCAAAGTTCCAAAATATGTTGGACAGACAGATGTTTAAAACACATTTTGAAGTGCCAATAACAAAAGAAGAACAGTAATAAAAATTAGCAATTGTTACTGCTTTTGAGAAAGCATTTTCTTAAGAATAGTGTTCAATAAAATTCTCTTCATTCTTTTTTTTTTTTTTTTTTTTTTTATTTAAAAAAATTTTTATTTTTTTTTTTTTTTTTTTTTTTTTTTTCCCTAAAAGTATTGATAGTGCTTGCCTCTGTTTTGCAGGGTTATCATCATACTTACTATGACTTTCCACAGTAGTGCTGATCTTTTTCATTATCTCAGCAGTTCTGGGGAAGAGACATCATGAATCTACTGGCAACATGGTACAGAAATAAATGTCTTCTTTTTACCTAATTATGTGCAGGAAAATGAAACACCTCCAAAAAGTTCTGTAGGTACACCAGCAAGAAAACAGTTGCATTTCAGAGTTTTGGGAGAAAATAAGGGTTACATGCTCAGATTTGAGCAGTGAACTGTGTAAAGGAGAATGATTTAATCTCAGTAAAATTCCAGTTCCTTTGCCAACCCTCAGTTTCAGACAAGAAATAAATACATTGCACCTCTTTCCAAGATGTAGTTCTGCCAACACACCACGAAGTGAAAGCATTTCTCTGGTTTTGGCTATATGGGCATAATGGGTGAATTCCAGGATCCAGTCTGTGAAGGCCCTACAAGCCCAGAATCAGAAAGAGAGGAAGAGTTTCATAAACACTAAGCTTTCATACAGTTAGGAATATCAGTTTTAAATGTTGGATTGCAAAAGATGAACTGAAACTTCAGCTAAAGAGTAGTCATCAGGAACATCACTCTGTTCTTTCTGTTCTCAACAGCAAATGGTAGAAAGGCAGAGATTATTTGAAAGGAGTTGAATACAGAGGCAGAGCCAAAATGACTGAGGTGCTCATTAACTCTTTGGGAAAAAAAAAAAAAATCAACAAAAAAAAATCAACAACAACAAAAAATCAACAAAAAAAATACAGCATGATTAAAAATGCAGGGTAGAAGACAACAAGTGTCATCTTTTGATTTAAACCTGTTAAAAGTTGCCACTGGGTAAATAAGAGTCTCAGAAGAAAGATGATAAAAAAAGGCAAAAGGGCTCTTAGGAAACATGCAGGCAACTAACCTGTTCTGTGTAGGATTGCAGAATACACGTGGCATAGGCAATAAGGGAAAAACAAGATTCTTTGAGCCATAGACACACCTGACCATGAATAACAAAAATCATGTTACTGTCTCAGAGAAAATCAACATTTAAATAAACACAACCCTCTCCAGAGCTCCTGCTCTTTTATTACCAGTCAATTGTGTTAGGAATGAAAGAGATGCTTCACCACCACTCACCAATATACAATTTAAAATCATATAATAGGTAAAATGATGTAGCAAGCAACTGAAACAATATAAATTGTACACTGACTCGTGAAACATTTCCTTACACCTCTTTCATTATTTTTCCTCTTAAAACTGGCAACAAAACAAAACAAAAAAACAGTACACTTGATATAGAGGCCCGAGCAACCTGATCTAGTGGGGGCATCCCTGCCTATGGCAGGGAGTTGGACCTACATGATCGTTGAGGTCCCTTCCAACCTGAGCCATTCTATGATTCTATGAGTATTATGGAATTCTGAATCCAGAGTGGGATGAAGAAGATTGGAACCATATCTATGCACAAACTGCCTGGAATTAAAAAACTATGTCTTCCAAGTAACAGGTTCTAAAGAGACAATTGCTTTGAATATGTAGGTCTTATTTCTAAAAATAATAATAATAACAAATAGCCTTGCATCAATTCTATACTAAGCAGAAAAGTCTCAAAATGAGTGTAACTTGCTTACAACCCACTGAATATCGTTCTTACTAGCACTAATTTTTACTGCATATCATTTCATCATAATTCTGCTTTCAGAATGAGACCTGGGTATACATTGTCTCTCTAAATCCTCCTAGTTTCTTTTAGTTACCTCAGCCTCCACTGTGCACCACTGCAGTGTCAAGATTAAGAGATGCCTCTGCCCTACAATCAAGAAATGTGCTCTCAAATTTGAAGATGTACCACATGCATCTGTTAGGCAGTATGGAGTCTGTAGTCTCTGTCAGTCAATGCAAGCAAATCCTGAGTTTGTCTTAATCTCCTTTATACTTCAGCATCTTCAAACCTCTGCCATAGTGTCACTGAGTTAAATTATCATCTTAATTGTATCTGATCAAACAAGTAATACCAAAATCTAAAAATTGGTAGGAAAGGAGATTGATCAACCTACATCAATCATATTTTTCCTTTTTAACATCAAGGTTAAATTTCAAATACTTTAAGAGTACATATCCAGGTACTTTTATCTCTTTAGCTTTTTTTGACAGCAAACTTCTCTAGTAGCTGGAGGGTTCTTCTTCATTGCCCTTTCCAACCCCAGAGAAAGATTTCTCACCAATAATTCTCCGTACTTGTTCAAGAACAAAAGTTCACCCTTGCCACCTCTCATCATTCAACTATGCCTGCAATTGTTGCCAGTTCTGTATCTCCCTCAAGTTCACAAAAGTATTTTTTTTTAATAAGAAATGTGGTAGCATAAGTAGTTAGACTGCAATACTTTTATTTCAGGAGAGTGATTTATGAACTGTTTTGGAAAAAGTCATCTTCAACTATATTTTTGTTTGTTTGTTTGTTTTTATTTACTTTCTCCTTATGAGAATAAATTCAATATTACTTGGTGCTGAAGTTAATGACAGCAATTTCACTGACTTCATGACTCAAAATTCACATTAATTTTAATTATTTTTTTTTCATGCTGGCATCCAGTGTACTTAAAAAAAACAACAACAACAACAGCAAAAAAAAACTTGACAGTGTGTACTAAATTGTTTGAAACTTCTCCCAGATAAGTCTGTAAAGAGTCACAAGCTGTGCTGGCAAATGAGGTGTTTCAAATGTTTTTTTGTACAACTGTTCATAAAGATTCCATGGAACAACAATGCATGTTATACTCACTTAAGAAGTATGATTAATCTTACTTAGTTTTACCCATGTAGAAATCATATTGATTTTATTTCCCATTAGAAATGCATACCTAATTGCAATTTTTATAATTTGATTTCCACTCTCATTGCTCTTGAAGGTTCTCCCCACCCCCAGTTTTCCATTCTGATGTGACACAAAGATCTTGGACCTGGCATGTAGTGAATTCTGTTAAATTCTTTCTTTTAATTGTCTTTCTTCAATTGCCTAAGTAATGTTTTTTACTTGTTAGTTTCAGGTCTGTAAGGCTGTGGGGAGGTATTATTCAGATATTTGGTAAGCTACAGATACAACTTTGCTACGCTGGGTGCAGCCATCAGGATTTTATTAAACAAAGCAAATTACCATTTTTTTTTTAGATGAACTTGCTGTAATTGATACTGACAATTTCGCCTAAAACAAAATTGGCAATTTTTGTTAGTTTCTCTATAGATTACTATTTTTCTACTCACACTGAGGGATATAAAGGGAATTTTTAAAAATACTTATTATTATCAGAGATGACATCAATTTTAACAAGGCTCTCTGGATTTTTTGGGGGAGCGGGTACTTTTCTGATATTTGTGCATATATACTTTAAAAGCATTTGCATGTGTAGACACCTTTTAAATCACAATTTCCATAAGTATTGCTATATAATTTCAGCATAAATTGCATATTATTATTTTGCAATTCATTTTTTTCTCTGTCATCTACCTCTCAATTACAGTTTGGAGATTATTATAAAGTCTCCCCAATACATTTGGCTTACAGTTATAATCTATTATATTCTGTGGCAGTGCATACAGATGACCAAATTCTTTGAATTAATTGGAATAGTTTTTAGTAAGTATGAAGACTTAAGCCATACTGGTATAGGACTTAAGCCATACTGGTATAGTTTTTACATTACTGAACAGGTGTAAAAATACAAAGTGTCATTAAAAGAAAAAATAATAATAAAAAATAATAATAATAAAAAAAAGTGTAAAAAGTGTCATTTAAGTATCCAAAGTCTACTGCCCTTTCTGTGAGATTATGCTGCCTTTTTTTTTTTTTTTTTTTTTTTTAATTTTTTAATTAATGGAATCAACTGAATGGAAACATTACATCATTAATACATCTACACAGTTTTAAAAAGAATTACAGAATACTTCACATTCTTTGGCACCCCTAAAAATAAATAAATAAAATTATTTGATTTGGAAGTCATACAGAATTTTAATTTTCTTTCCCTTTGTGGGGTAGTTGGGGAAGATGATCACAACACATTGCACTGGGGCCAAGGAAAAATTATTGTTGTTCATATTGTCGTTACAAAAACAGAGATGATTGTTTCTTCAAAGATACTCTTTTTAGTCTGCAAACCATTCTTGCCTTCTAGGACCTAGTATAGAGTCCACTAAAGCCAACATAAACAAACTATCAAAGTGAAAGAACTTAATGAAACATTGGAAATGATCTGGCTTCAGTGGAGGCTTCAGCCTTATTTTCTCCATATCAAATCTCAGGAATGTCAGATATAAAACAGCAAATGCAGGATTTGTTGCAACTGGCAAATTTACCTATCCCTGCATAATATTCCTAATGAACCAGTCCCTAAGTTAACGCACAACATGTATTGTTTTAATAGTCTGTAAATAAACAAAACAAAACAAACAAAAAACATTTTTTTTTCCACTGTTTTTCTTTCCAGAGGAAGTAGTTTGTGTCTCTTTGAATGTACATATTAATTTATATATATAAGGGAATAGAGACACACGTGTATGTGTGTGTATATGTATTCCCCTATATATACAACTCTAATTTATATATATTATATATATTTGTGTATATATAAAATATATATAATGTTTTAGAGTAAGTTGCATACTGTGCCTGATAAACATATTTTTAAACAGATAAAAGACTGCAGCAAATGACAAAGTTTTAAATATTTTCTACAAGAGTATATTTTATTATTTCTCAGTTTCTGGTGGTTTCATTTATATTAGAAATTCATTCAGAAAACTGAAATATTCCATAACACTGGTATTTCAATCATGACTCACTTCAAAGTTGGCTTAAAATAATTGAGAATATTAATTGTTGTTAGACTGCAGAAATCCTCTATTGTAGAGAGGTTGGTTGGTTGGTTTTGCTGTGGAAGTATTATTTACTTGATCTCTGAATAGACTGTAAAATGTAGACTGATTTTTTTCTATTGTAGTATGTAGGACAAGATCATATGAAATATTGATGGACATGATACTCTTGTAAAAACTATGGAAAATGAGGATACTGAAGGCCCTGCAAACAATACTAAATACTAAATACTAATACTAAAATTATTGTGGGAAACTCTCCAGAACACAAGGCTATAATTTTTTTTTTTTTTTGTATCTTTTCCACATTTTGTTTTTATTTTGTCTGCAAGTAGGCAAGTCAGTGAAATGTCTACATTTGTCTCTGACTCTTAAAACATTCTACCTTAAAACTTTTTTGAGAAATTTTTCAGAGTGGTACATAAAGCACTTAAATAAATACCCTTCCTTAAGTGTGACATAGGTGTATTTTCCGCTTACCGCTTACCTGGAAAGTTCACCATGTCTACAATCTACCAATAGAACTTGGTATTGCTATGCAATAATTCAACATGCAGTAGCCATTGTTGTTGACTAACAATTTTTTTCTTCCTTTTTGTATTTTGCAATACTGTATGGTTTTTACTTGAATATGTACTTGGCTAGGCTTTTTGTTTTGTTTTGTTTTGACAATCACTTATTAGCTAGAGGTGCTATTTATGTTCCAAAGAGATCTGGGTGGATGATAACATTCTCTTTCTACATGCCAAATGCATTTTTGACCTGACAAAATTCATTGTTCATAATATATATTAACCCTGTAAAATGCTTATGCACTGCATTAAATTGTATTTAAATGCACTCTTGCTCATAAACCTTTATTCCAGGCCTGTACTACTGCCTAATGTCCAGTTTGTCCATATATATTTATGGAAAAGTACAAGGAAAAAATGTGTATGATAAGCAATTAAAAAAAGATAAAGAGAAATTAAAATAAAATTTCCATGAAAAGTTTCTGAAAAGATGTAAGAGCTTCTTTTTAAAAATTATTTAATTCTTTAGTAGTAAATGTTTTGCAATTTTAAAATGTGCAGATATTCATAGATATATTCATAGAGTCACTATTCAGATTTAGCTAAGGTCTCAAAATCACTTATACTTACATACAGAAACAGAACTAATTTTTTTTTGCTGTGTAGGAAGGATACTACCAGCCACCGAATGTGCTACCAGCCCTTTGCTATCCCTAACTCCTCTGTAATTACAACTAAATCTTGTAAATTATTCAAAAAATGACTGGACACCCATTAGTCTGGTTGGGATGTTTTTCTATATTCCATGTACATGCAATATAATTCATTTATCACGAAGAGTCATTTTCATATAGAAGAGGATTTTGGCCATATGGCTTGAAATAGTAGATATAGAAAACTATTCCTTCTCATCTTTCTAAGTGTTTCCTGGTCTTATGTATTTGTCCATTGGCTTAAGGTTATGGTTGCTTGCCCCAGTTACATTAGTATCTATTTACAGAATGTGATTGGTTATTTAAAATTAGAGATATTAACATCCTTTGCATACAGTTTATGAACCACAGAAGAACACAGAAGAACAATAAGCTAGTAGGAAACAAAGGTGCCATTTTTTTTAAGAAAGTTGAACTACTGAATACAAAAAAAAATATATAAAATAACCGAATATGAAAGCAAATGACTATTATTTTTAGATTTCTAATAACTGCAAAACCAATTTTCAAATAATGTTATCAATAATTCTCTTGACATGGAAATGTTGATTCAGCTATCAGAGTATATTTAGACTTTGTTTAGATTCTAGCCTCTTATTATATTTACATATTTGAATATGTGTAATATTCATAAATAATCAATTTTGAGGCACAGACCAAACAAAGACTAAAATTAAAATTGAAAATACAGAGTGGTAAAAGAAATGGCAGAATGAATGTAGTCCAATACTTCTCTTTCCCATTTGTTTTCCACGTGAATATAATATTTAACCTTGATCAAAGACATTGTTGCTATCACTTCCATGGCTAAACGTATGTTGCCTCAATGAATCCAGTTGCTTGACTGAAATACATTTCTGATTAATAGACACTGACATACTTGACCAAACATACTTGTTTCTGAGCCTTTGTATTTTGGTAGTTCAATGGCAAGATGGATGGAGACCTCAGTCTGTTTGTCTATTTTTTTTTTTTTTTTTTTTTTTTTTCTCTAAGGTCATCTGTTTAGAGCTTTAATATTTAAATGGACCTGGAGGGTAATCAAGTTGTTTCTGCTCTTTCATGTGCTCTTCTCCTTCTGACTTTTCCACACTGGCCATGCTGAAACAAATACCCATCAAGTAAAGTGATACATTTTAGCTGCTAGACATTGATTTTATTTAAAAAGAAAATCAAAGCTAAAAAAAATGAAACAACAACAACAAAAAAGCAAAAGCACCTAAATAACAACAGTAAGAAAAAAATATTGTTGTTTTTCCAACATCTTGGAAAATTAAGAAGTGTCACATCATATGCGATAAAAAGCATCTCTCAGAAATTTCTTGGAAACAGCCAAGTCTCCATAAAGAAAAAAAAAAAAAGGAAAAAAGAAAATGCAAAGAAAAAAAAAAAAGCATGACTGGTGGACATATTGTTCAGCTTCTGTAAATGCCATCCTAATATACTGAAATATATTTATTTCAAATAAAGATTAGATGCTATTGCTTTGATTTTTTTTCAATTTTAATATGAATGTTTTCAAGTGGTAGTATCATCCCCATTTTGGTATATCACCTTCAAGGGGAGCCATGAGGATCATCAAGTTCAACTTCAGTGGCATTTGTACACTCTTTATGTCTTTCTTATACTTTGGCTCCCAAAACTGCACACAGTACTCAAAGTGAGGTCACACCAGTGTAGAGCAGAGCAGGACAGTTCTTTCTCTTGACTGGCTAGCAGTGTCATGCTTGATGCACTTCAGGGTATAGTTGGCTCTTTTGGCCACCAGGGCACATTCACAGAATCACAGAACCACAGAATCGCAGAACTGTAGGGGTTGGAAGGGACCTCGAAAGATCATCGGGTCCAACCCCCTGCCAAAGCAGGTTCCTCAGAGCAGGCTGCCCAGGTAGGTGTCCAGACGGGCCTTGAATATCTCCAGAGAAGGAGACTCCCACAACCTCTCTAGGCAGCCTGTTCTAGTGCTCCGTCACTCTCACCGTGAAGAAGTTCTTTCACATGTCGGTGCAGAACTTCCTGTGTTCTATCTTGCGGCCATTGCCCCTTGTCCTATCCCCACAAACCACTGAGAAGAGGTTAGCTGCATCCTTCTGTCTCCCACCCCTCAGATATTTGTACACATTGATAAGATCACCTCTCAGTCTCCTCTTCTCCAGGCTGAACAGACCCAGGTCTCTCAGCCTTTCTTCATAGGGAAGATGCTCCAGTCCTCATATCATCTTTATGGCCCTCCGCTGCACTCTTTCCAGGAGATCCCTGTCTTTTTTGTACCGGGGAGCCCAGAACTGGACACAGTACTCCAGGTGAGGCCTGACCAGGGCAGAGTAGAGGGGGAGGATCACCTCCCTTGACCTGCTGGCTGCTCTCCTTTTAATGCACACCAGGATCCCATTGGCCCTCTTGGCCACCAGGGCACACTGCTGGCTCATGGTCAACTTGTCATCCACCAGGACCCCCAGGTCCTTCTCCTCAGAGCTCTTCTCCAGCAGGTCGTCCCCCAGCCTGTACTGATACTTCTGGTTGTTCCTTCCCTGGTGCAGGACTCTACACTCTCTCTTATTAAATCTCATTTGGTTTCTTCCTGCCCATCTCTCCAGCCGGTCCAGGTCTTGCTGAATGACAGCACAGCCTTCTGGCATGTCAGCCACTCCTCCCAGCTTTGTGTCGTCGGCATACTTGCTGAGGGTAGACACTATTCCCTCATCAAGGTTGTCGATGAAGATGTTGAACAAGACTGGACCCAGCACTGACCCCTGGGGAACACCGCTAGTCACAGGCCTCCAGCCAGACTCTGCTCCGCCAATCACCACCCTCTGAGCTTGGCCAGTCAGCCAGTTCTCAACCCACCTCACCATCTACTCATCTATCCCACACTTTCTCAGCTTTGCTAGTAGGATGTCATGGGAGACAGTATCGAAAGCCTTGCTAAAGTCAAGGTAGATGGCATCCACCGCTCTCCCCCCATCTACCCAGCTGGTGATGCCATCATAGAAGGCAACGAAGTTGGTTGAGCACAACTTCCCCTTGGTGAATCCATGCTGACTACTCCTCATAACATTCATCTCTTCCAATTGCTTGGAGATGGCATCCAGAACAAGCTGCTCCAACACCTTTCCAGGGACAGAGGTGAGACTGACTGGCCTGTAGTTTCCCGGATCCTCCTTCCTGCCCTTCTTGAAGACTGGAGTGACATTGGCTCTTCTCCAGTCTTCAGGCACCTCTCCTGTTCTCCAGGACCTTTCAAAGACGATAGAGAGCAGTTCGGCGATCACATCTGCCAGCTCCCTTAGCACATGCGGATGCATCCCACATTGTTGACTTATATTCAACAGAATCTATCAGTATTTTGCAAGGCCTTGTTTTCTTACAAAATATATAAAGTTTATTTCTTTTAATGTCCGTTATTTTTTTTCCTGAATTTAATTATATATATATATGTATATATATATTTTCTCCCCCCCCCCCCCCCCCCGTACATTGCTCAATTATAGTAAATCAAGCAATTAGCTGGGAGTCCATTTTCTGTATAAAACTGTTGCCAATTTACTGTGATATCAGATAAGTTTTGGTGCCTTCTATACCAATGATACATACTCCCAGTCATGTCTTATGGCTGTTGCACTTCCTTTTTTACATTCATATCAGTTTCATAAGCTGGAATTGTGCACAGACTATTTGAATCCTTTAATGTCTATGAAATTGGAATGAGAAGCTTGCTAATACAACTTTTCATATTTCTTAATTCAGACAGCAGTTCATCAACACAATTAATTTTGATTTTATTGTCTTCATCAACATTCATGGAAGCCTACAAAAGAAAAAGAAAAAAAAAAAAAAACAATGCTGTATATAATAACATTCTTTAATTTAAATAGTATTTGAAATTCAGAGCATAAAAGTCATGTGAAATGTTTAAGGAAATATTTAGGAATTATTCAAAATCTTAAACTCTAAAAAGTTTCAATTAAAATAAGTTTAAACCAAACAGAAAAAGAAATAACTAAATTTTATTTGGTCATATTTTTCACAAAATAAATATTTTCAGAAATGGTCCTTTTAAACACTAAAGCCATAGCTAGGCGCCAAAAGAAATGGCAAATTTTTTAAAGTGTCATACATATATCAGTTTTTACTGACAAAAAATTTATTTTGGAGGAACAGTGATTCATTTTGCTGACCATCATTATATACTTTGATTAATAACTGCAATTCCATTTTGGCCTGAATGATAGATGAGTAGCATTTAGGCAGTGCAATTATTCAGTTCAATCACTGAACTGAATATTTGAGAAAAAAATGGTTGAAGTTAAATTTAACTTTTTTTTTTTTTTTTTTTTTTTTTTTTTTTTCAGAAGAAGAAGTGTTTCTTTGCCTTAATTACAAAACACGTTCTCAATTGCATTTTGGACCTTTTGAATGGAAATAAAGGAAGATTTGGATACTATTTATAAAACAACAGGATTCATTGATGATCATATTATTCATTCATACAAACAGACGGATTCAGTTCTTCTGCCTGTACATTCTGTGAATGTACTTGTGCTTCCCTCTTCTAAAAAAAAAATGAGGATTAGTGAGTGACTTGCTGTCCTCTGCTCTACATAATTTTTACAGCTACAGTGACTGGTAATCTTTTGTTCCATTTCACATGGATGGACTCTAGCACCTGGATTATAAGTCTTCCAACAGTGAATATTTTATGCAAAGTGAAAGAGCACCAATCAAAGAACTTTCTGTTACCCTTGACCCAGAAAAATCCTATGGAATTGTGTTTGGGTAATATTGTAGGAAATGCATTGTTTTAGAAAGATACAGTGTGCATCACTTCAGAAAGACAAAAAAAAAAAAAAAAGATTGCATTGATGATCTTTCTTTTACTTGGCTGATGTGCATTGCAAACAAAAGGTTTAATTTTGGGATATTAATAAAATTAACAGTCAGACATTTTGTATTTACATGGACACTAGATTTGTTGTATCAAACTCAGAGCCTGAGTTGATTGAAAATGACACACAACTGACCTCACACAACTGGATATTTCTCTTCCCATCCTCAAATCTAGAGATGTAGAAGTTCAGTCTGTATACAAAAAGTATCAAAATAAATAAATAAATAAATAAATAAATAAATAAATAAAATTGAAATACTGCCCCAAAGTAGCAATTATTTTCCAAGAGAGTTAATTTGTCTAGAAAAATTTTCCCCACAAGTTAACAGCGTCACTAAATGATCTCAATTCAGGGATCAAGTGAAAAGATACTAAAAACTCCTTCCTAAACTCTGCTTTAACAAAAGCAGCAGCAACAACCTGGAGATTCAGTGCAGCTGGTAGAGGGTGGCAAGTGGGCTTTTTGTATATAGTCACAGGCTTTCAAAAGTGTGACATGCTTAATAGCCTTCAAGAATTTGAGATTAACACAAGTTTGCAGCCAGCAGACCGCTTGAAGTTCTGCATTTGCTGCAGGGCATCATCAACAAGCATGAAACACCTTGGAATTATTTATAACTCCATTTTGTGTATCAGTTAATAACTTATTCCCACATCTGTGTCATCAGTCTTAGCGATGAGTTTTCTGTTTACTGAAGCAAGTCACTGAGAGGCCTCCATGATAACCTTTCTCTCACTTTCCTCCAAGTGCAGATCAGACAGCTACCTGGAGCGCCTGGGAGCCTGGGGTGAAAATAGCTTGCCTCTTTTTTTTTTTTTTTTTTTTTTTTTTTTTTTTTTCACTTTCTCCAGCTTACAGCTAAGCTGACACAATACATAATAACTAAACAATGCCTTACATCAGCTATGCAAGTTGCTCAGTTCAGTGGCTCAGCTCAGTGAAAGTTATGTCAAAGAGTATCAGTTTTAAACACAGTCCAAATTCTTCCTCTCTTTGCCCCAAACCATCTCAAAGGACAAACACAAAGCTTTTAGGATAAACAGTCTGGGTGGTGGTGGTGGTGTTGGGGAAGGTTCTCTCTCTGTTAGTCATGAGATTCAGTGTGCATGAATATATTCCACTGG
This sequence comes from Oxyura jamaicensis, assembly GCF_011077185.1. NCBI lineage: Eukaryota > Metazoa > Chordata > Aves > Anseriformes > Anatidae > Oxyura > Oxyura jamaicensis. The sequence goes on from NC_048893.1 coordinate 33,693,396, forward strand.
AAAAAACATCAAGTTTTTAAATATGGGGAATTCTCTTTATGATGGATTTTGCCAAAGACCTTAAGAACTTAACTTGAAAAAAATCAAAAAACTTTCTGAATAGGCAACCTGTCCTTATGACAGTTTCAACTCTGCCAAGAAATTTTCAGTGACTGTATGGAAGAATACATTTGGGGATAATTCTTTTGACCAGTCACATGTGGCTGTGAAAATTGTTAGCTATCCCATGATGGCAGGATCTTGGGTGGGTGAAAGGAATATAAAAAAAATGTCTGAATTTAAGGAGAATCAGAATTTTCACACCCAGGAGTCTTTCTTCCACTTATTATTATTATCATTTCTCTCGAAAGTCCATACAGACTTTCTGGAAAAGCTTGTATATTTAGAAAGTTTACCTTTAAAATAGGACCAGAGAACAAATAAAATGAAGATTAAAATGCAAGATAACTAGAAGTTGATTTGTATCTGTCCAGTGGATTATTTTTAGAGGTTTCCTAGTGACTTTCAGGACTATTATCCTACATTTCTAAGCATACATGAAATGATGTCTAAAGACCTTTGGGGGAAAAAAGAAAAAAGAAAAAAGAAAAAAGAAAAAAGAAAAAAGAAAAAAAGGGGGAGAGAGAGAGAGAGACCTATGAATTCAAGGTGTAATATCAGTGATTACTGATATTTTTATGTTCTCCAAACTCATACTGCTTTCTTTGTCACCTTTGTAGCAGCTGAAGAACCACTTTCCCAGCTATAGAGTTGCAGACAATATGTTCTCAGCATGATGCTGCTAACATCCCTGAAGAAAGAATACCAGAACAGCTACTCACTTTCTAAAACCTCCAAGCTTGGAATAACTTTATAGTTCAGAACACTCACAGCCACATATTAAATTAAATAAAACTGTTTCTCTGCTCAGTTTCTTATTTCTGTCAGGCTTATTATCATAGGAGACAATAGATATGGATATTTGTAACTCTGCTAATACATTAGGTAAAGTATGCTCTTTAAAGATGAATATGTAAGTCAAGTACCTCAGAAACAATATCTAGTCTGCATGAAAACTTACCTTGCTCACAGTCACTTTATTTTTTTTTATTTTTTATTTTTTTTTTTACTATGAAAACAAGCATCTTTAAGTATAACTGGTTGCCCCTATATTGTATTGACTGGATAACACTATACAGACTTGCATAACATAGACAATGTGGAGCAAGGGAAAGTTCATACAGCTACCTATTCCCTTGAGCATTCAAAGCTTCTGTGATGAGACACAGCTTCTTTTTGTTACCAACAGTTGAAGATAAGATCAAATGCTGCAAGGCTGGTATAAAGTTTTCTTTTCCCACTACATCTTTCCCCCCATTTCACAAGTTAAAGTATGGTGTTTCAGAGTTCTCAGTCAGGTTCAGAAGGGGTAAGACTCACTTTTCCCAGTGACATGTCAATAGCATCTACCATGAAAGGTAGTAGCTGGGCTAGCTCTTCTCTCACTGTTTCCTTTCACAGAGGCTTTCCCAATCCACTATTGTGTCTCTCAAAGTGCAATCTACCTGAAAACATACATAAGAGTTGCTGAATAGGAATAATTTCACAGCAATACAGTTTTGTTGCTGCATGACAGGTTGTGACATATGTATGTCTGGCTACATCACCAAATAAATTTATCTCTAAACCACATTACATTTTGCTGTTTCTACCCATCTGAAAGCAAAAAATTCCCGCACGAAGGTGAGAACTTTGAAGAAGGTGTGTGTGGAAAGTCCTTTCAGGCAGCAACGGATTGATGAACAGTCCTTCAAACCAGACTCTGACTCTTCATTCATAAGGCTACAAGAGGGGAAGAGAGAATGAGGAGGTCACATTCTTCTATTGTCACATTCTGCTATTGCTTTAGCTTTGCCAACCTGCATATGTCTGTGAGACAGTCATAGATGAGTTGACGGTTGGGACTCTACAATAACAATAGTGTCTTCTCAGGAACAGGAAATAAGCTGTTCTCCAAAGCCTTAATTTCAACAGTGCAAAGGCAAGGAGAGGGGATAAAGGAAACAATTGATGCAATCCACAAAGGACATGGTAAGCTATGTTTGTTTGTTAGTTATGGTCTGATATATGAACTTCAAGGTGTAGTGGTGTCTTCAGTTAACAATATCGGTTATGAAACTCATTGTGAACTGATGAAAATCACATTCGCTGCCTTCAGTTGCGTTACATGAAAGCCCGACCCTCAGCTGCAATGTCGAGTTTCTATCTGCTGCAGTGTAATTTTGAATGCTACTCTTTATTTAAATACTATTTCTATTACATTATAAAATAGCTGAAACAAACCTCTAGGAAGCTAGTTGAAGCACTTTTACAGTTGTGTTTTAGGATAGGACATGTCCATTCTGATACACATTCTAACTTAGCGCTGGATTTACAATTGAATTTCTAAATACCTATGAAGACCTAGGGGGGAAAGAGAGAGAGAAGTAATATATATACACACATATTTCAATTACATATATCTATAAACAGAAAGAAATACATATACATTTATAAAAATGTTTTATCACATTTATTTACACATCTTACTTGGTATTCAATATCTTGTAAATATTCTGCTCTTCCTCTCCCCTGCCCCCCCCCCCCCCCCCCCCAAATAACAACAACAATGACAACTCATTTGCTTAATTTGCTCTTTTCCATTTAATGAAAATTGGTATATAGAAAAGATAAGGGAAGTTTTCCATCAGTGTTAAAAATCCCAATAAAGTAAATTAAAAATCCCACTGTTTAATACAGCTTCTATATCTCTTCACTTTCATTTTCCCTAGCAAGTATGTGTAAAGGTCCATAGGAATCCACTGTACTGAGTATATACTTCCTGTAGAACTCTCCAGGTAACTTTCAGCTGAATTTCCATTAGATTCATTTCAATTTTAAAATATTAATTCTTAAAAATAAAATGTTTCATATTTCAACTTTTAAAGCTTTCCTGCTCATAGGGAAAAATCCTCATTTCATTCAGGCAGTTTCTCTATATGCATAATTAACTGTCTATTTTATATTTCAGCTCCTTAAGCTCTTCTGTTAGGAAGATTATATTAAAAAAAAAAAAAAAAAAAAAAAAAGTGGGGTGTGTATATTTGAAAGTATAAGAAATTTAGTCTGCTTGCACTGATCATTAAATGAGATCTATCCTTATAATCTGAGTCATCAGGTGAATCTTCTCAGAAGATTAAAAGAATGTCCCTGAAACATCCTGGTAATTGAAGTTGTGTAAAGTCAAAAGCATACTTGCTGCTCTGTTCATGAAATCCGTACTTTAACAAAAGAAATGAAAGGCATCCTTGGACTTCTCAGACTTCAAGATTCTTAAGCTTTGAATTGAAATGAAGAGAATAAAAAGTTAGGTTTAAGCCTATAAAGTGGTTCAAGTCTTCCTGTAAGATATCCAGACTCTAAATCTTTTAAAATAATTTGACAAGGCACACCCAAGTACAAGGTGTACCCACTCCAAAACAATCATATTTAAATCTCACCAAAGACTATGTTAATGTGCTGGAACAACACTTTATGCAGTCATCTGAGAATTTTTAAGTTTATGGCCGTCTACAAATTTCTGACCCTTCAGCGTGTTTCTGTTCACCTGATCTCTCAGTGTGCTGTACAGCGCATCACAGTGAATACCTAAGTCAGTGATCCTCCAGCTCTGATTTTTTTATTCCAGCAGCATTATGGAGAATATTTCCATCATAGCTATCTTGTAACAAGCTTCTTTGAGCCCCACTAGCATACAATTTTCCACAAAAATTTTTGGATTATTCCTTCTACATAGTTGTATGCAAGGGAAAAATAATTTTTTGTCAGAATAAACGAAATAATTTTAAAAATAAAAGTACACTCTTAGAATTAAATGAGATTTTACTGGTATGTAAAAAAGATATGTCACCTGATATTTGTTTATTTGAAAATCTCACCATGTAAGTCATATATCATCTAAAGCATTTCAAGCCTGGTGCTAAGAGATTAAGAGATGTGAATTTGTGATAAATAATATTTCAGGGAAAAACAAGAGGATTTGATGTGTCACATGTTTAAACTGTGAAACTGATTGAATATGGACAGAAAAGCAAAAGCATGTGTTACAGCAAAGATATATTTAGATAGAATATTTCTTTTTCTAAAAAAAATAAGTTTTTATTTGTTTGTTTGGTTTTCCTACACAATAATTGCACCCAATTAACGAGAAAACAAAGAAAAGAGCAGAAGTTCTATCTAGAACCAATGGGGTTTGATGAAGGAATACTTTTTAGTCATTGTAGAAGGCAATCCAAGCAAACAAACAAAAAAAAAAACACAAAGAAAAAAATGAAAATACAAAACAAACAAACAACAACAACAAAACCCAGGAGCTCTTGCTCTCCATGAAAGCAAACAACATTTTCAGTAGAAATATATTAGCTACATGATAAATCTGATTGCGTACTCACAATAAACCTAATATTTTTAATGTATGTCTTGTGCTATTGAACTAGTTTTGTACTATTGGAAAATAACCACTACTATTCTCTGAAGTGCTCTGTTCAGAGATTTCTCTCTCTGAACTGCTAGTATTTGATCCTCAATTCATTTCATACATAAACCACTTTTCCCTTTTCCCTTTCTGGTCATTAATCCTATTAATAAAGGGGATTTTTGCTGTCCTCATATCTCTAAGTGAGGTGAGATTAATTACTTGTAGAGACATGTCTCTTCTGTAAACTGAGACTAAGGAATACACCTCCATCTTCCTCCCTCTCCTTCTTTCACACTGATTCTATCTTTGTAAAGTTTCATTTTTCTTTACTGTTCAGATTTCACTGAAAAAATATATGAGAGACTCAACATCATCAACAACAACAATAAACAAAAACCTCACCAAAGTGCAAATAAAATGGTAAAATATTTTTTTTTTTTCTTTATTCTTTTTTTTTTTTTTTTTTCTTTAATAGAGCAGTCTGTTTCAAAGCTGTTTTCACTTTCACTGTCATCATGGATTTCTCAGTACAGTGATCACCTGGACCAATATGGCAGCAGAAGTCTGGTCTGGGTGCCTTTTCCCCTACAACAGTAGCGGAAAACAGAGGAAATGATGCAAGGGCCTTCATATAGGTTCTGTATCTTTTGAAAATTGGCATGTTTCAACTCTTAGTTATTTTCTTGGCCTTTACTAGATTCAATATTAAAATTCAGCAGCCTGAGAGGATGTTATGATATGCTATGCTGACTTATTTCTCTTGAAATATTAAAGTTCAAGCCTTACATTTTGTTTGGAAGTTTACTATTCCCCACAACTTTACCTGTGAAAGGGATGTATGCAGATTCATTACCTTATTACAAATAATTCTAAAATCCAAGACAAGACAGGAATAACAGTACTGAAGAACAATGACTACTGCATTTGATTCTATATATTTATATTTATTAATGTATTATTCTTCATACACAATATTTAAAGTAAAAAAAATACAGAAATTAAAAACATTCTTAAATCAAGCTAGAATTCATTCATCACCTTTATGTAATAAGAGAAAAAATACAAACATTTTCTGTCAGTTGTGTTGGTCCCGTCTAAACTAAACACACTGTTTACAAAGAAAACTGCTGTTCATAGTGTCAGCTAGAATGATCGCATTTAGGAGCATTTAGGACTGGACTGACACTCCAGTTCACTGACTCAGCTTTGATTTTTAATCTCAGCAACAGAAGATACAACGGGTATGTCAGTCCACATATTCCAGGTAGGCTAGGAAAGTTTAACAAGTTCCTAACACACACACATATATATGTAATGAAAGTACTTGCAACTGAGCTAATACACCGATTATCAAGAGAAAAAGCCATTAGCACAGGTATACAAGGATGACCAAATGAGAACTGCTACACACTGTTTTGAAACTAGTCTGCCTAACTGTCTCATCAAATCACACTTCAAAGATGTACTTTATTTTATTTTATTTTATTTATTTATTTTTTATGAAAGACACGTAATTACTAAGGCTGTGTCAGCCTTGGTAGGGAAGACAAAAGAAAACAAAACTGGTTGGTGCCATATGTACTTTGTCACTAAAGAAATGACTGTAATCTGTGTGACTATTTCAATTTTTTCCACTTTGTAGAGATTATTCCTTCTCTCCCAGGCATGTTGCTATGATTGACTATTTCTTTTTTTCTGTCTTTATTTTTGGACTTCATCTTCTCACCCCTGCAAGGACATGCCACTCTTTACTATAATATCTCAGAGGTGGAAGGAAGATAATGGTAATTATTTTTTTTCTCCTGATTTTTAATAAAATATATTAACTGAACCAGGAATATTAAAACAAACAAACAAACAAAGCCACTAAAATAATGCAGGAGTCAAATACTACATTTCAGTTTCAAACTTAAGAACTTTTTTTTTTTTTTTTTTTTTTCAGGGTTTGTTTGTTTGTTTAATTGTTTTTGTTTTCCTAGTAAATAATTTTCTTCTCAGTTTATTCCTATGGAACTTCTACTATGGAGTCCTCAGCAGTCAGTCGAACTCCTGTAGGATCTGGAGGTTTTGGGTTTTGTTTTTTCTTTTTCTTGAGCAAGGAAAATAAAATGAATGAAAGATAACTGCATCAGAATTGTGGTGGAAACAAAGTATTCCATCATGAGGCAAAGTTGCATAATTGTGTCCTAATGACACAGACTATCAGTGATATCAGACTATGGACTGTGACTAGACCATGACTATCAGGACTATGCCCCCTTGTCTGTGGGCAGTAGAGCTGGATAGATACATGATGACCTAAGGCTGGCAGCAGGAAGACTAAAATGCCTGTTGATTTGTTGAACTTGCATTCAATAACAGGTGCTTAAATTTGTCCATTATTGCATCTGAGAAGAGTGACTTATCTAGTCCAAGATTAAAACATCTATTTGAATAGGAATGGCCAAATGTAAATAGAGAAAAAAGAACGTTAATATTTCAAGGAGCATTCTCATGTCCCAGAGGGGTTCCTCAATTATAAGATCCTGATTTACTTTGGGAAATGCAGTCTCACCTGTTGCATTTGATGGAACTCAGAAAATCATTTTCAAGACAGGACAAGAATATTACATTTTCAAAACTGTAATTTTTTTTTTCTTGTTGTTGTTGCCACAGCCCTGAAGGAACACAAAGCTGTGATTGTAGGGGGAACCCCATTATCCTAGTCTAGAGACAGGAGCCCCCACCAGAGCTGTCCCAGAGGAGTCCCAGTCCCACAGGCCAGGTGCCCCAACATCAGCAAGGAGGCTCTCCCCACAGCCCAAGGAGGTTGCCCCACAGCCCAAGAACACTGTCTGGGATACAGGGCTCCCAGTGGGGAGAAAGGAAGAGATACTGGGACTGCACAGGACTTGCTGTGGAATGGTTAGAAGATGTAGTGAAGGTGCGGAAAGGGAGGGATTGAGGTGGTTTGGAGAGGGACAAGCATGGGAAATCAGAAGCAGAAAGGGGGAGGTGTAAGGTAGGTTAATAAAGAAATAAGCTATGTAGACACACTGGTTACTTGTAGTATTGTGATGTACATGAATGCAGCATTTCTCCATAGTCTGTATTTAGGACAAATATATATATATAAAAAGAATAAATTTTCCTGATCACACAGCACTGAGACTCTCTGAGGGATTCCAGAATACAAGTGCAGTCTGTCCTGACAGTAGTAAGAGTTTGTGCTCGGAACTGTGTGACTCAGTCAACTTCTAAAGAGCATGTTTGCTTATTTTTCCATTTGGAGAGAATATTAGTAACTTCTGTCACGTGAATGGAACCTCATTTAGCGCTGTGAAGAATCTTTTCCTTCTTTTGACTTACATTTGTAAAATTCAGTGATATTATAAAGGTAATATCTTCTCTTTAGTAGATATTAAATATTAATTTATGCCTCACAGCCGTATTACTCCCAACTGTTGTCCTGTCAGATCTTATAAATGAATTGAGGGCATGTAAGGAAGAAGTGGAGGCATTCAGTCTGGATTGAAGACCCTCAAGGAAACTATGCATGATACAGGAATTAGTACTGGTGGTTATTTAATATCATTTTTCTTTTGAACAAGAATAATTAAATAATCTCCACTTGCTGCTGTATTAAATGAAAAAAAAACAAACAAACAAACAAAAACACAAACCAGCTTTTTTGAGAATTTGAGCAGCCTACTAATTAAGGTAATACCAGTTTTTTGTGTCCTATTATTTGTTTTTTAAACAGCCTGTTACACATTAGAAGATAGTCCTGCAAGCATCTCCTTAGTTTAAATCCTGTTACATGCTTAAGTGCCTTCAACTTAAATAAGGCAGATATTTTTGGTGCCTTTAAACAATTTGTCTTCTTCAGAGTTTATCATCAGAATCAGGCTACTGAGTACTACTCGGTGTTACAAATATAACAACTACTACTTAGAAACTGGAGCCTTAAATTAATTCAGAAGATTGTTAGAATTTAGCTGAATACAACTTATTCTCTGTCTGTGTCTGATGGCAGTGGTACAAGAAGCTTGCCTTTTTTATCCTTTTATCTGAAGGATCTGAAAGAGCAATACCCTGGTTCAGTGTTCTGGGAGAAACTGGAATTCAAATCTATGCTTCCTAGGAAAACAACTTCCAGAATAAGACGGATTTGGGAATGTTTAATATCTCTCCTGTGTAATCCCTGTGATGTTGAATCCTTGCCCTGTAGATAGAAGATGTGAAAAAATTGAAAAAAAAATAATTGATTCTTTAGTTTTATATTCCCTACCAAAGAATCTTGGATTTTGATCAGCCAGTATTATTTTTGGTTTCATTCAATAGCAATGCCACGCAAATTGCAGAACTGCTTGAGGAGGTTGAACCTAGTAGTACTGAAGATGATCAGTAACCTAATCACTAAACGGGAGTTTTTGATGCTATTTCCAGAGGAAGAGGAGAGAAAATATTGCTTTTCCAGGTTATCCAATAGCCTGCTTAAAACTAGAGGAAATAAGAGTGAGAAATGTAAATGTAGATCTCCCCATTTAAGTAGGCAATTAAATACATACTTTGTACTTTGAGGGTGAGTGTTCTAATCACCAGGATGTGTAAGACAGGTAGTGGCTGTGCCTTTCATTCATGGATGTCTTATTCTTTGTCATTAAATGTGTGCAAAAATATCTCTGAAACAACTCAAGTAAAATTTAGGTCATTCCCATAGTCAGATTTAGAACTTAGATTCAGTGACGCTTAGGTGAAAGTCTAAACCTGTAGGTGCATGCACAATAGTGAGAAGTGAAGAAATCAAGAACTCTCAGATCAAAGAATATCTGCAAAAAAAACCTTTACATGCAAGCATCTACTATATATAGTTTCATTTCATTTGTAATTCTTAAGTTCAATAAGTCATTTTTTGTTGTTGTTGTTAATTTTCTAGAAAGATCAATGTTAGATACCTTCATGTAACCATGAGATCATCTTTTGTTTGTTTGCTTGATAAAGAGCTGCAACTGGATGCATGTTTAGTGGAAAACTAAAAAAATAAAAAAGGTTGTGTGCACTTATTGTATAGAGTGTCCATTATTAGTCACAAACATTCTTAGTTGGTAAGTAACTCAAAGAAAATAAGAAATGTTTTGAAGAAGCAAAAACTTGAAAATAAATGTCTTCTTCTGTCAGTTCAACTCATAGATTTCCTTATAAAAGTAATTGTAAGTGTACAACATGTAGATCAGCTTAGTAATGCAGTTAACAACCATTGAGCCTCTAGAAATTTACTCCACAGTCACCACTGATTTCCCACTTCTTCCAGAGAAAACTTCCATTTTCACACCTACCACCACTGCCTTCTTCCCTGGAAAATTAAATAATATTCTGCATTAAAAGTGTCTCCATACTACAGACTGAAATCATTATAGTACCTAATGTCCACTAAAACAGCAATTTTGAATTTAACCTTACTAAACATTTTGTGAACATATCCAAACTTTACTCAAGTACCGTAAGGCAGAGATTACACACACATACACAAAAACTAAAAACAAAACAAACAAACAAACAAAAAAAAACAACTCAAATATTAGCAAATAATACTTATTTTCCTCTCTTCCAATAACATGTGAAGACATTACATTGACTAAACTAGATATTACATTGAATAAACCAGACATGTAAAACCTATAACTGATATTAAAAAAAAAAAAAGAAAAAAAAAAAAAGTGAAGAACGTAGAATAATAACCTTCTTTTTACAGAAGAATCTTCTTTTTACAGAAGATTATTATTCTAACTTTCTTTCATCTCATTAGAGCATCAGGCAGATATGTATTACAAATTAATATGCAAAATCCAATAGCTTTCCCAATCCAGTTACTATATCTGACAGTGTAAATCGAAGGCACTTTAAACAACTGAAGTTACTCTGTGTTTTAACCAGTGAAAATGAATCAGTTATAATAGGTCATGGCTTCTCTTTAATGATTCAGAATGTATTAGAATCTTTTGTATTGCTGCTTTTCTTTTGTTTCTCTGTGAAATGAAATAGTATTACCGATATTTTCAAACATCCATTCACAGAGCAGCTGTTCATATTTCCAAGCATTGTCAAATATATATTTTCAGTTAGCTTTTCCAGTATGAGTCAGATTATTGAACAGTAATTTCTGAGAAGTCCCTAAACATTTTTATAATTGTCATCACTTTTTATTGACTTCCATTCTCTCATACCAAAGCCAACTTAATGAACTGAGTACACACCACAAACTACAAAATGATTATGAGTAGTTTGACAGAGAATTCTTTCAGGTTTTTGTAGAAAACAAAACAAAACAAGAATGAAAAAAAATGGTTTTACTAATTGTCACTATTAATGCAATTGATATTCCCAAGGTCATAGGATCCTAAAATAGTTCAAATTAAAATGTCTTTAGTTCAATCTCCTGCTCAAAGCAGGGTCATTGTTTGGGTCCTGAATGTTGTCACAGTCCTGACTGTCCCTGACCTGCTCTTCTAGGGCCTCCCCTCCCCTGCCTTACCCTTCCTCATGCCTGTCCCCAGGGCTGCCAGCCCCTGCACCAGTGAGGCTGGGCTACAGCTCCCTGCAGTTCTGCCCTGCCCGGCCATAGGCCCTTCTGATCTGGGCCCAGCTGTGGGCCCAGCCTGGCCTAGGCTCATCTCCATTGCCAGCTTTGGGGTTGGGGTTATCCCAGTGACGTTGGCTGTCCTGCTTCTTGCTGGGGTGGTGGGACAGGCCTTGGTTGGGGGGCCCTGCCATGACAGAACCCGTGGGGAGACCCTCCTACTGCCTGCCAATGGGAGCCACCAGCCTCACGGCACCTGAGCATCTGCTCTGGGGAGCAGGTTGCTCAGGGCTTTATCCAGTTGGGTCATGAATGTCTTCAAGGCCAGAGATCACACAGACCAGTGTGATCTGTCACTTTTCCACAACCCTTTATTTTTCAATTCCCCATAATCTTTTAAAAGTGTTCCATTTTGATTTATCTGAATCCAATTCTTCCTAGAGAGGCATGATCTAATTCAAGAGTTTCCCCATTACTTCATAAATCTTCATAAACAGATGGAAATTACTTTACAAAATGGAATACAGAACGATGACAATACCCACCATTTAAAATGTTGTTATGTCGATACAAATCTGAAATGTAAATTTCCCTATTTCAGTAATTTCAATTTCATTGGAAAATAAAGTTCCATTTTAGTAATAGTACTACAGATGAGTCAAAGTACTGTAGATGAGACAAAGACTGATTGCAAAAGTCTGAGTCACAGGCACAGTGCCGGTGACATTTGGTGAGCTGTTTCTTCTCCAGCGAGTCACACAGTCACATACCCCTGTAATGGGGCTGAGGGCCCTCCTGCTCTGCCTCCAGCAGCCTGGGCCCCTTGAACACCCCAGGCCTCCACATGTCCCAGTTCCAGGGACACCCTCCCTTGGCCCCCAGGCACCTGCCCCACTCTCCAGCTGGTCCAGCTCGGTGCAGGCCAGCATCACACACTGAGAGCACACCCTCATTGTGCCATTTGCTGGCACCATGAGCACGTGAGACACCCACCTTGGTCCAGTCCAGCACTCAGAAACACTTTTGGGAGGGTTGGCAGCTTTTGTCATGTAATCTGACAGACAGCCCTTCTTGATGATGATGGTCAGCACACGATTCTTCTCAGGTCCCTCCTGTGGAAGCAACATGGGACACCACATACTGTAAATACACGTGAAATAACTAGTGGCACTTCCTACTTTTTGTGTTAGCTGACAAATATTTACCAATATAATTCTAAATCTGCTGGTTGCTTTTGTTTGTCAGTGCTCTAAACAGCAAAGGAAAGGAAAACTTATTTTCCCCTAGAACAAACCTTCACCAATCATTTTGGTGAGGGAGAAAATATCTAATTCTAACCTCCAGAAAACACTAAACAATTGCCTGTTACTGAACAAAAAGAAACAGAATATTTATTTAGAAAAATACATTGTCAAGGAAAAAAAATATAAAAAAAGCAATAATGATATTAAAATATTTAGAACTAAAAAAAAAATAAACTATAACAGCAGCAACAACAACAACAACAACCCAAAAAAAAATAATAAACCAAAACTAAGATATTATTTTCACTTTCTGTCTTGCATGTTTTCATCAGACTTATATAATGATCAGATAGTATTGCTGCAAATATGTGAAAATAGAAATCCCACAGTGGACAAAAATTCTTTCCTGTTGTCACACAGAGCTATGAAAGTCAAACTTTCTTGAGTCATTTTGTCAGTGGTTGAATGATGCAACAGTACTCTAACTCCATTGATTTACATATTTTTCTATAAAACTGCATTTTTCAAAGCAGAAATATATTCTCCAACTCCATACGTGCAATGCTGGTGGCTAATGACACTGTCAGTCAATACATTTTATTTAATCTACATAGCCTCTGTTCACATGTTGTCTCGGTTTACAAAATGAAAATGAGAGAAGTTAATGTTTCCAGCTCAGTCATTCTTCACAACTACATCAAAAGACCCTGAGAAGACATTTGTGACTGTTAGCCTCCTACTGTGTGTCCCAGTGATGAATCACATAAAGTGACATAGATTCATGGATACCTGCAATGGTGTTTGCACTGTGTGGCAGTGTGCACTGACAGATTTGCTGAAATTCAGTTTTATTTCTGTGAGTACTAAATCCACTGACATTATAAGTTATAGTAGTAAAATGCTTTTTTTTTTTTTTTTTTTTTTTTTTTTTTACTTCATTAAAAAGCAAGAGTTTCTAGATTAAATGTGATTAAATGTGACCTAATGTCTTGTACTGGAACTTTAAGAGAAACAGACTACATGAAAGATAAAACTTGCTGTGAGTTGTGGCTCAGAAGTCAAATAAGCAAAGTTATTTTGTTGAGAAAAGGTAGCTTGATATGCCTGTAAAATTTATAGAAATGAATCTGCTTCTAAACCTCCTAGGAGTTGGAGAAGATAATTACATTTGACATAATGGGAAACATTTGAGATTTTTAATGCAAAGCATTCTACATACTTTGTATCAATAAACTTTTTCAATCTGCTCCTATCTGTGGGACAACAGTTCTGCTGGTTTTTAAAATGAGAGAAGAAACCTTACTCTATATAAGGGACATTGAAAATATTTGTATGCTTGTAAAGGAATTTTTTTTTTTTTTTTTTTTTAATAAAACTTTATTGGGAAGTTCACTAGAAAGTTTCCTTACCTATAATTTTTTTTTTTTAACCCAATAATTGAAATCAATTATTTTGGCCAATTTATATTGATTTGTGATTCTGTGAGCAGTGGATACAAACGAATAAATAACAAAGATGATTATATATTTGTAACTGATTTTTCTCTTCCAAGGATCTAGTTATTATTGTTATTGCTAATGTTATTGCTATTATTTGAAAAATTGTTCCATAGAGTGAGATAGGTACCTTTTGGTATGGAGTTCTCATGCATGTAGACCAACATAGAACAACATAGCTCTGTGTAAGTCCGTAGAGATATAGCCTTTGACTACTATATCCATGGCTTTCTGAACTGTTCCTGAAAAAATTATGAATGCAAAATTCAGATTTATCTTTAGCTGCTGATTTTTTTTTAAAGTGAATGTTTGCATAATTTATGTATTTTATTTTTTCTCTGTATTTAAAATGCTTCTTTACCGTGAAATAATAAAACTCATATATGAATCAGCTAACCTTTGTAGAAAGTTCACTGAATTTGAACAGAAAAATACAGATAATAGTGCAATTATATTAACCAATTATATATGTGAGTGTCCACAGTTATGATAGTTATTCAGTACTCCCAGATGAAAAGATAGCATGAAAAAATTTCTAAAAGAAAACGAGGTCATAATGTATCCTTGTTCATTTTGATACGAAATTGTAATATGGGAGTGTTCATGAACTGAGACAGAGTAAAGCTAAAACTCATTACTAGTTACAGATTCAAGGGATAACACACTATCATGGAGACTTTGCATTCAGAGAACATCTAGCATACTAAGTAGTTGTTTCCAAAGGTAAAGAATGCCAACTCCTGTTCATGTAATAGACAGTGTACTGAAGTTAGTTGTTTTTTATAAATCTCACCAGGAAGGAGCTAATGCTAATACCAAGAGAGCTGTCCTGAAAAATATGTTCAAAAGAACAATACACAAAACCTGCTCTATTTACTTATTATATTTTTGTGGCTCCCTCATAATTTTAAGCCCATGGGAATAATTAGAATATCACTGCGTATTAACATTTCATTGGTGTTTCATTCCATAGCAAAATTTAGGTTAAAGTCCTGGAAAAAATGAAGGCAATCTTTTCAATTTAGCACTAAAGTAGGCAAAAAAAATATCACCTTCACAGTTTTAAACATCTGAAAACAGCCATCTTTTTTTCTTAAATTTTGAATATCTGCGGATCCATCACTGACTAATATTTGAAGACAGATGTATGACAAGAGTTCCATCATTAACATTTAATAAACACAAAATAAATCATCATCATAAAAATAATAATGTAATAAATAGGTAAATGAAGGAGCTTACCCTACCATATCCAGGTACTAAAAGAGCTATAAATAAAAAGCAATTTATTTTTATAATCTTCTCTATTAATTCACCATTAAATCCTTCTTTCTTGGACAAAATTAAACCTACCATAAATTAATTGGCATGTTTTCTGTTAACTTAAAAAAAAAAAAAGAAAAAGAAAAAAGATAAGAATCTATGAAAAAGAAATTGGAAGTAAAATTTTATATTCTTTCATGAAATAAATCAGAGCTTGAGCTAAGAGCCAAATCCTGTAACAACTGCTCACAGCATGCTCTGAGAGTTTTCTGAGAGGCTCCTTGCATCATGAAGGGAGGAAAAAAAAAAAAAAAAAAAGATTCAGAACTGCAGTTGTCACCATCTGAGCAACTAATGAGGACTGCTACTATGAAATGGAGTGAACTACTAGTGCAGGAAAATATTGAAATTCATACCTTCTCTGAGGCATACGAAGAATAGGAAGGGCCTTTGCTGACTGCTTGCCAGCTTTTGTGGGGGTTAGCCCTTTGAGGAGCAGAGTTTAGACTTTTTTCTCTCTAGCGCTTATTGACATTTTCTATTTAGCTAGCTGATGCTTCTGCTTTTCTGTTTTGACTCCTTTGAACATCATAGACCGGGGGATCAGAGGGGGGAACAGAGGACAGGTGTTACATATTCTTGGAAGTACTGCATTTAATTTCCTGTTAGCCTATTGCTCTATCCATCCACTTCCAGCTGTGAGCAACTTAATATACCTGCACAGGCTTCTGGAATATTCCACTTCTTTCCACTTTCCAGTTTATTACTTCAGTTACTAAAAGAACACCTTCTGCAGCATTTTATTCCGTACCATCCATCCTAATGCCAAGGCCATTCCATTCCCATGTCAAGGCAGGAGTGCCAGCTGGGTTGCAGCTATGGCATCCACTCGACCTCCTCACACATCTGCAGTTTGCCTTGGACTTGCCTTCATCCAGGCATTGAGCCTGTAATGAGATCATGGCTCCAACTGCAGTCTACAGCTACGGGCTGCTATTTTAGAAGAGTGATTAATGACAGTAAGATCTGGTCTATATTTTCCTTTGCCTTTATACATTATATCAGCCACAGTAAAATGTAAAGAGTTGGAAGGCTTGACTAGTGTGCTTCAACACAGAATTGCATCCAAAGCAAGAAACAAATTAAATCAGATATAAATCAGATTAAATCAGTTTTGTTTATTTATTTATTTTGTGTGTGTGTGTGTGCACTAATGCTGCTACAAATCCAACAAATACAAACACCTCAACTCATCCTGATTTTATTTCATTTGATAATGGCAGGCTTTTGAAGCTTTCTTTACTTAAAAGTGGCATCTTTCAAACAGAGAATCAAGATGTTAGGCAGAAGCACTCATTATTGTTTACTGTTCATTTTTCATAGCAAGAAAGAAGAGCACAGAGCAGTTCAAACGCTATCATCTGTACAAGACGATACATTATTGTAAAATGCAACTTGCTGTTATTGCTGGTATTATCATGAACAATGTATCCATTATCGCTTTGTAGAGGGCTTCTTATCCTGTTATCTTGCTTTGAGTCTTGCAAAGTGTACTTATTGTGGAGGGCTTGCTTATTACTCAACTGGTAGTGTACTCCCTCGCTTTTTTCAGTTTCTTTCATCCAAAGAAAACAACAGCAGTGCTTTTTTTTTTATTATTTTTTTTTTTTCCATGTTGAGGGGCAGAGGGGTTGACTTAAATTTTGTTTCTTTGTTTGCTTTTCTGAAGTGCTTTGTTATTGCAATGAGTTCAAAGATGAAAAAAATAAACCTAATGTGGGCTAAAAAAAAGGAGTTTTGTGGGGATCTTATCTCATGTCCACCTTGGTGCAGAATTTGTCTGCAGTTATTTCTTTTTTTGTGGAAAGGATCAGAAGTTTGTTTTAGCTGTCAGCACTTCTCTACCTATTTTATCCTGTTGCCCTGCCGTGAAAATGTGTTTATGCTCATAGATACAGAAAAGCCATTCTCCCTGTTTCACACCTGACCAGATGAGGAATAAGCATACTTTGGGACAAATTTATTCCAGAGAGTAACTGGTAGTTTAAAGGATTTTATGCAGGCATCCTAATGACTGCATCTTTTGTACAACCCATTTGCATCATATAGACTGATGATGAAGTCCTAGTTATCAGTATATACCCTGTTGTCTACACATATATAACAATCCTCTGCTCACAATGTTGCTCAGTTCTGTTAACCTGATTATTCAGGGAAGGAGTACAATGTTAGTGGGAGAGAACACACAGTTGAAGCAAAGAAGGGTTTAAGCTTTTGTATGTCTTATTGTCAATAAGCTTCAGCATCTACAAACCATGCTTGGTTAATTTTGTTTAGTAAATTATATGAACTACCAGAGGTGGAGCTCAGATGCTGTACCAGCAAACCCATTACATTTGGGCATTATGCTAATTGCTGAGGTATGCCAGATAGAAGGATTCAGTATATCAGGTTGCTAGAAAGTAAGCTGTAATCATCATGCTCATTTTACTTATAAAAATCCAAGCTGGCAAGAAGCTGAAACAACACTGTAATGAAAAGCAATTTACTAATTAGCTCAGCAACAGACTTTCAGTAATTTATTACAAAAAAAAAAAAAAAGAAAAGAAAAAAAAAGAATTAAATGTCATAAGTTGTGAACCATAAGCACTAAGCACATTCCAATTAGACATTTATTTAAGGGAATTGCTTTTATAGGATTTTGTATGTATTTGAGGTTGTTTTTCTCTTTGAAGGATATTTTAAAATTCTGTCAGCATCCTTTGAGACAAAGTACTCAGAGCAATGTGATTTATATGCAAGGTGTAGGCCACATTTGTGACTCAGGCCTTCTACATCATTGATGAATCATAAGGGTGTCACAGGACAGCAAGAAAGGTCCAAGGGAAATGTCCTCTGGCATGGAAACTCTCAAGTGTTATTGGAAATGAAAAACTTAACCTTGTTTTGTTGCAATGTAGGGGAAGTACCTATGCTCGTTATGTTCATCCACAGAAGGGTGTCTCTAGGCTGCCCTAAGCACAGGGGCTCTGGTGTCTCCCAGGCATCAGCAGGCAAAGCAGAGCTCATTAGCCCTGCAGAGGGTCAGGTGCTGACTAGGCACTTCACTCCACACTGCTGCCGTTTCTGAATGGGGTGGTGGGGAAGCTCCTTCAGCCTTCCCATGGGCTGCATACGCTGTAAGTCCCATGCTGGGGAGTACCACACCTAGCCCTCTCCTTCAACAGTCTCGTGTGAGGTGGGGGCTGAAGCCCACATCAACCCTCACCACCAGCTGTGGGAACAGTCAGCCCAGCAGTCAGACTACCCGGCAGACTTTTAGTCTGCTCACCAATAGGTATTTTAAAGACATGGGCAATGAAAGAGGAGGTAGAAACCATTCTGATTTACAGTGTGACTGACTCAAAAGTGTAAGCAGGGTGTCACACTGTGAATGACTTCATCGCCAAAGATTTCAGGACACAATATTTCCTAAACCTCTACTGAAAGTAAGTAAAGATGTGGTTGAGACTGAGCTGATTGCTTTCTTTTCCCAGAGAAAAGTCCAGGTTCTGCATTATGTCTCAGGTTTCTATTCTATTTCTTGGTTGCTTTTCTTTTTGTTTGCCTTCCCCCAGGTTAAAACTTTTCTGTCCCACTTCCCCCATTCTCCTTTTCTTAGTCTCTTAGCTGTGACCAGATAAAGTTTTGCACAACCCACCACAGCACCTACTTCATCCTTCCTGTGGTAGTGACTATCACAACACCTGCTCCCACATCCCACTTCTGTGCTTTTTTTGTGGAGGGTGCATGCATGTTATGGTCTATGCAAATACTTGTCTAGAGTGAATAAAGCCAGGGGATTATACTTTCTTTATTAGAGTATCAGATTTTCTTTTTTAGTTTCTTTTCTGGCATCTGTCCAGACAGGTTATTTTTGGACATACATATCATCTCAACTTCATGGCTTTGATTTAACAGAAAAAAGTATAGAAAAGATGATTGCTTAAAGCTATTTAAAAGGACAGTGGAGAAAGCAATATTTCTTTGACTTTGTTTGTAATAATGGGCATTCATAGCTCTCCAAAGACACGGTGTAAATGTTGTTCTAACCCCAAAACTTTGTTAAAGAGCATAAAACTTTGCTTCTTAAATTACTATTTTGGAATTTAGTGACCTGCACTTAGATGAGATGCTGATAGCAACACTGTAGGACAGTATAATAAAGCGTTCAACAGCCTTTATATTGTTAAAGGAGTGTTATACAAGTTATAAGAAGTAGTGTTTATCTATGACCCTCTTTCCTCCTTCCTTTCTCTCCTGTTCTTCATGGAACAAAGAACCATGTGTGATATATCTCCTTCCCATCCCCTCTGACTAGGCAAACTAGTCTGGAAGCCTATAGCCTATTAACTTATGTTCACAAAAATATGGTTATAAGGAGCAAATGTTGTGCAACATCTGGTCTTTCAACTTGTCTCATCATCAAGCTATACAGTGGACAACCTTTGAAGAACAAATGCTCTCCAGCAAAGTAGCCTTCTGTGTGCATGTGGTGGTTTTACTCAGGTGGGCGGCTGAGCTCCACCACAACCGCTCTCTCACTCCCCTCCTCCAAGAGGAACAGGGAGAAAACATGATGAGAGGGGCTCAAGGGTTGAGATAAGGATGAGGAGATCACGCAGTAATTATCGTGGCGGGCAAAACAGACTCAGCATATCACAGAATCACAGAATAGTCTATGTTGGAAGAGACCTCCAAGATCACTGAGCCCAACCTCCGACCTAACGCTAACAAATCTTCCACTAAACCATATCCCTAAGCTCTAGATCTAAACGTCTTTTAAAGACCTCCAGGGATGGTGACTCAACCACTTCCCTGGGCAGCCTATTCCAGTGACTAACAACCCGTTCAGTAAAGAAGTTCTTCCTAATATCTAACCTAAACCTCCCCTGGTGCAACTTTAGCCCATTTCCCCTCGTCCTGTCACCAGGCATGTGGGAGAATAGACCAACCCCCACCTCGCTACAGCCTCCTTTTAGGTACCTGTAGAGTGCAATAAGGTCACCCCTGAGCCTCCTCTTCTCCAGGCTAAACAGTCCCAGCTCCCTCAGCCACTCCTCGTAAGACTTGTTCTCCAGACCCCTCACCAGCTTCGTAGCCCTTCTCTGGACTCGCTCGAGCACCTCCATGTCCTTCTTGTAGCAAGGGGCCCAAAACGGAACACAGTACTCGAGGTGCGGCCTCACCAGAGCCGAGTACAGGGGGACAATCACTTCCCTGGACCTGCTGGCCACGCTGTTTCTAATGCAAGCCAGGATGCTGTTGGCATCAAACAGATTGACACACGCACCTAACTTGGTGTCATCTGCAAACTTGCTGAGGTTGCACTCAATCCCCTCGTCCAGATCATCGATGAAGATGTTAAAGAGGACTGGCCCCAGTACCGAGCCCTGGGGGACTCCACTAGTGACCGGCCTGCAACTGGATTTGACTCCATTCACCACAACTCTCTGGGCCCGGCCATCCAGCCAGCTCTTAACCCAACGAAGTGTATGCCAGTCCAAGCCATGAATAGCCAGTTTCCTGAGGAGAATGCTGTGGGGGGCGGTGTCAAAAGCCTTACTGAAGTCAAGGTAGACCACATCCACAGCCTTTCCCTCATCCACTAAGCGTGTCACCTTATCATAGAAGGAGATCATGTTCGTCAAGCAGGACCTGCCCTTCATAAACCCATGCTGACTAAGCCTGATCGCCTGCTTGCCCTGCAACTGCCACATGATGACACCCAAGATAATCTGCTCCATGAGCTTCCCTGGCACTGATGTTAAACTAACAGGCCTATAGTTCCCTGGGTCTACCCTCCGGCCCTTCTTGTAGACGGGTGTCACATTTGCTAGCCGCCAGTCAAGTGGGACCTCCCCCGATAGCCAGGACTGCCGATAA
Source organism: Oxyura jamaicensis (assembly GCF_011077185.1). NCBI lineage: Eukaryota > Metazoa > Chordata > Aves > Anseriformes > Anatidae > Oxyura > Oxyura jamaicensis. The sequence goes on from NC_048893.1 coordinate 33,714,378, forward strand.
ATGATGGAAAGCGGCTTGGCCAGCTCTTCTGCCAGTTCTCTCCGTACCCTCGAGTGGATCCCATCTGGCCCCATCGACTTGCGTACATTCAAATGCTGTAGAAGGTCACCAACCATTTCCTCGTGGATTGTGGGGGCCACATTCTGCTCCCCATCCCCTTCCACCAGCTCAGGGTACTGGGCGTCCAGAGAACAACTGGTTTTGCTGTTAAAGACTGAGGCAAAGAAGGCGTTAAGCACCTCAGCTTTTTCCTCATCTCTGATTACTAAGTTTCCCCCCACATCCAGTAAAAGGTGGAGATTCTCCTTAGTCCTCCTTTTTGTGTTGTATTTATAAAAACATTTTTTGTTGTCCTTAACAGCAGTGGCCAGATTGAGCTCCAGATGAGCTTTGGCCTTTCTGATTTTGTCCCTGCACAGCCTCGCAGCATCCTTGTAGTCCCCCGGAGTGGCCAACCCTCTTTTCCAAAGATTATAAACCCTCTTTTTTTTCCTAAGCTTGAGCCACAGCTCTCTGCTCAGCCAGGCCGGTCTTCTTCCATGCCGGCTCATCTTTGGGCACGTGGGGACAGACTGCTCCTGAGCCATTAAGATTTCCCTCTTGAAGAGCGCCCAGCCCTCCTGGGCTCCTCTTTCAGTACCGCCTCCCAAGGGACTCTGCCAACCAGTGTCTTGAACAGCTCAAAGTCAGCCCTCCAGAAGTCCAAGACAGCGGTTTTACTGATCCCCTTCCTGACTTCGCCAAGTATCGAGAACTCTACCATTTTGTGGTCACTCTGCCCAAGACAGCCCCCGACCAGCACGTCTCCCACCAGTCCTTCTCTGTTAGTGAACAAGAAGGTCTAGTGGGGCACCTCCCCTGGTAGGCTCGCCAACCAGCTGCGTCAGGAAGTTATCTTCCACGCTCTCCAGAAACCTCCTAGACTGCTTTCTCTGGGCTGTGTTGTGTTTCCAGGAGATGTCTGGGAAGTTGAAGTCCCCCACAAGAACAAGCGCTGACGATTTCGCAACTTCCATCAGCTGCCTGTAGAACTCCTCATCCGTCCCCTCATCCTGGTTTGACCCCCACCAAGATGCTTCCCTTGTTGGCCTTTCCGCTGATCCTAACCCATAGCGACTCCACCTTGTCATTCCCAGCCTCAAGTTCGACGACATCAAAAGACTCTCTAATATGGAGAGCCACTCCACCACCCCTTCCGTGCTGCCTGTCCCTTCTGAAGAGCCTATAGCCAGACATTGCAGCACTCCAGTCATGAGAGTGGTCCCACCACGTTTCCGTGATGGCAACCAAGTCATAGCCTGCGTGCTGTGCAATGGCTTCCAGCTCCTCCTGCTTGTTGCCCATGCTGCGTGCATTAGTGTAAATGCACTTCAGCTGGGCTTTAGCCTTCTCCCCCAGCCTTGACACTGTTCCCCCTGGCACACCTCCAACAGGCTTTGTTTCATCCCCGCCCCCCTTCTTACCTAGTTTAAAGCCCTCTCAATGAGCCCTGCCAGCTTCTGGGCCAGGATCCGTTTTCCCCATGGGGACAGTTGGGACCCATCTGCGGCCATCAGGCCAGGTGCCGAGTAGAGCGCCCCGTGGTCAAAGAACCCAAAACTTCTGTGTTGGCACCAGCCTCTGAGCCACGTGTTTTTCAGGTGGGCTTTTCGTGTCCTCTCTGAACCATTCCCTGCCACTGTAGGAATGGACAAAAACACCACCTGTACTCCCGCTCCGTCCACTAACCGTCCCAGCCCCCTGAAGTCCCGTTTGATAGCCTTCAGGCTTCTCTCATCAATGGTATCACTGCCAGCCTGGACTATCAGTAGCGGGTAGTAATCAGAGGGGCGAACCAGGTTGGGAAGCTTTCTGGCGACATCCCTGACCCCAGCCCCAGGGAGGCAGAAGACTTCCCTACGGGTGGGGTCAGGCCGACAGATAGGGCCCTCCGTTCCTCTGAGAAGGGAGTCGCCCACCACGATCACCCTTCTCTCCTTCTTGGTGGGAGCAGTCTTGAGGCGTGGAGCAGACTTCCTCGCCCTGGGCTTCCTGGGTAAACTTTCTACCACACCCTCATCCACCGCTCTCTCGAGCTCCAGGGCCTCAAACCTGTTGTGTAAGGGCACCTGGGAAGGTGGGGCAGGCGGTGGGGGGAGTTTCCTGCAACACCGAGCAGGGACCTGTCTCCACTCCTCCTCAACTCCTAGGTCCCCTCTCTCTGCCCAATAGCAACCAGGCAGGGAGTCCACCCCCATCTGGGGAGTCTCACCCTGGTGCCTCTCCTTCAGGCCTTGCAGGGAGTTGTTCCACCAGTCTGTGTCCCGCTCGCACTCCCTGATGGCCCTCAACCTCTCCACCTCCTCCTTGAGTTCTGCAACCAGGTGACCAGCTCGCACCTCACGCACACAGTATCTCTGCCTCCCTCAGATGGCAGCAGCAGGCTCTGGCACTCCCTGCATCCAGAGACTTGCACTGCCGCATTTCTGAGTGGGCACTCTGGGTGGCTACAGACTTTCTAGCGCGAGCTGTCTGCCTAGCAAGGACCATAGTGGCCTAGCTAGTGGTGGAAAGCTGTCGGCTGAAGTGTTCTTAGGGGCGGGGGATCACTCGGCCCTCCCTGCTCGCCCTGCCTGTGCGAACTGCCGCGTGAACTGACACGCCCCACCCTGTTTGCCCGTCCTGGTTGCTGCGCTCCTGGTCGCTCGCGCTCCCCAGGGGCTGCTTTTGAACAGCTGGGGAGGGGGCGCTGCTGGCTCCGCCTACGCCTCGTCAGCGTCCCTCATTAGGGCTGCCAGGTTGTGGCGGCTCCCTCGGCTGCCTCGAGAGGCCTCGATGCTGGGAAAATAGCCCTGCCTGTCCCGATCCCCCGCTCCGCTGCAGAACGCGTCTGCCCCGGAACCGATTGCCTCGACAAGTGGCCCAGCATAGGAGATTTATTTCCTTTTACTAACGAGATAGAGAAGCAAGAAACAAAGGAAGGAAACCAAAAGCACCTTTCGCCCCCATCCACCCTCTTCCACCTCCTCCCCCCGAGCAGCACAGGGCAATGGGGAAATGGGGGTTATGATCAGTCTATAGTGCTTCTTCGTTGCCGCTCCTTCTCAGTCACTCTCGTGGCTTCCCACATGCAGCAGCTCAACAAGAACTGCTCCAGATATGGGTCCATACCACGGGGTCCATCCCTTGGGAGCACACTGCTCCAACCTGGGTCCCCCACGGGCAGCAGCTCCAGCCAGGTCACCTGCTCCTGCGTGGTCTCCTCTCCACGGACAGGCTGCAGGTCTGGCCCAGAATCTGCTCCGGCAGGGGTCTTCCACAAGCCGCAGTCTCCGTCGGTGCAGGTCCACCTGCTCCACCATGGTCTCCTCCACGGGCTGCAGTGTGGAACCCTGCTCCACCGTGGCACTCCATGGGCTGCAGAGGGACAGCCTGTTTCACCATGGTCCTCACCACAGGCCGCAGGGGACTTCTGCTCCGGCGCCTGGAGCACCTCTCCCCCTCCTTCTTCGCTGACCTTGGCGCCTGCAAGGCTGTTCCTCACTCCTCTCACTCTCCCAGCTGCAGCGTGGCTCAGCGTGTTTTTTTTTTTTTTTTTTCCTGTCTTAAATATGCTCTCACAGAGGCGCAAACAACATCACTTATTGGCTCAGCTCTGGTCAGCAGTGGGGCCCTTACCAAACATGGGGCAGCTTCTAGATCCTTCTCACAGAAGCCACAGCTATGGCCCCCTGCTACCAAAACCTTGCCACATAAACCCACTACAAACACATTACATTGCTTCATCTCTTGCTGAAACAAACTTTTCTCTGTGGGGAAGGCAGTGAATCCCTTTCAGGTCAGCTTCAGGCGAACTCGTTTCCTTATTTTTTTTTTTTTTATTTTTTTTTTTTTTTAAATTTTGATTATGAGGATTTATAGGATTGGGTTGGGGGGACAAAGACACATGATGACATTTATTTTCAACATGAAACAGAGGGGCTTTACAGTAGTTCTACTCTTCAGAGTTAAACTGCTAGACCAAAAGTTTTGAGGCTTTTAATGAAAATTTAGGAATAAACTAAGAACCAAAATTAGACCCCCAGTCAAGCATTAGAACTTAATGGATATACCATATCTTTATTATTTTCATGTTAATGGAGTTAGTCTCTAAGAGCCTATTGAAATTATGCACAGTATAGAGAGACTCAAGATGATTTTGACCTAAATAACTTATGGTTTAAATAGGTTTAAAGAGATACTGTAGAAAAATTGCAATATAATTCACATTTTATGTCTGGAGAATTGAAAAATGAATGATGCATCTGTATGAAGCTTTTAGTTCAGAACAAGACAGGCTTCTGAAAGTGAATATACTGACCTTCTTTGCTGTCTTTCATGTCAGGACATTCTTGTAGTACATGAAGTCAGTTGTTTTCAGATTGAAAATAAACTGAAAATCATGCTTCAGGAAAACATCTAGTGCACTTTGAACAATTAACATTCATTCCATAACATCAGACTCTGGTCTGAAGTAAGAACCCCACCTCAACCTCCAAAATACATATGGACATCAAGCCTTCATCATCATGTGATTTATTCTTGAAGGTTCACTTCTTTTATTCCTGTGACTTGAAAATGTAGATAGGGCTGGAGATGGTTATGGTCCCCCAGGACTATCTTAAGTAAAAACAGGCTGGCAGCATTAAGCCTGAGTGAAGAATTTGTAACAGTAAAATTTAATTTGCAGAATCTGACAGTTCTGTTTTAAATGAAACTGGTCTCTTCTGATTAAAAAAATATAAGGGGAGAGAGGGGAAATACTGAATCACAGAAAGCAACATAAGTTGCACACTGCAAGTCACTGTTTCTGTTGAAGGCTGACTACTGTTTATTAGCATTATGAATCAAAAGTCTAAAGCATTTTTCTGCATCATAAACTGGTCTGTCACGCTATTTCTTTTTCTTCATTGTCTGGGTGGCTGTGTGCCATCAAGAAAAAGAAAAATAAAATCTGAGCCCCTGTATGTTTATTAAGCCAGGAGGATGCTTGTCGTAGAACAGATATGATCGCATATTGGTTACAGGGGAAGCTGTCTGGAATCTCTTTCTTGGAGTTAACCCATATGCATTTTGTTGAGTACACTAAAAATCAAGAGGACAGAGATGAAACTGAGAAAAAAGCTTCCAACTGGAAAAAAATATAATAAAATGATTTTTTAAAAAATAATACTTTGTTATGCTGTTTGAACTAATTACATACCTAAAATGCAAGCCATGCATCAGAAGATATAGATGTTGTCTCTGGATCTGACTTCATTTCATAGAATAATAGAATGGTTTGGGTTGGAAGGGACATTAAAGATCATCTAATTCCAACACCCCTGCCATGGGCAGGGACACGTCTCACTAGATCAGGTTGCCAAAAGCCCCATCCAACCTCGCCTTCAACACTTCCAGGGAGGGAGCATCCACAGCTTCCATGGGCAGCCTGTTCCAGTGCCTCACCACCCTCAGAGAAAAGAATTTCTTCCTACTATCTAATCTAAACCTGCCCTCTTTTAGTTTAAAGCCATTACTCCTTGCCCTAGCACTATACTCCCTGACAGAGAGTCCATCTCCAGCTTCCATGTAGGCCCCTTTAGATACTGAGAGGCTGCTATGAGGTCTCCCTGAAGTCTTCTCTTCTCGAGGCAGAACAACCTCAACTCCCTCAGCCTGTCTTCACAGGAGATGTGCTCCATCCCTCTGATCACCTTTGTGTCCCTCCTCTGGACTTGTTCTAATATTTCCATGTCCTTCTTGTGGTGGGGGCCCCAGAGCTGAACACAGAAACCCAGGTGGGGTCTCACAAGATCAGAGTAGAGGGGGAAAACCACTTCCCTTGACCTGCTTTTCTTTTTGACCACTTTTCTTTTGATGCGGCCCAGGATATAGAACATGGTTCGTGACCTTGGACAGAAAATCAGAGACAGCATGGCCTCTGATGTGACAGTCTCAGTCCTCTAACAGCATGATCTTCAAAGAGTGATTCAGTGCTCCTGTAGGTTTGTCAGGGAGCAGCTACAACCAGCCAATGAAAAAGAGTAGGCAAATAATGCTTCTAAGGTGATTTCAGGTGCCTTGACAGTTGACTAAGGGCTGCTCATTAGGAATTTGTTTTAGCTAGGTTTCAGAACAGGCACAGGAAACTTAAAGAGAAAAATATCTGGCTTTTTAGATAAATAGAGAAACTGCCATTATACAAGGGTAATGGGGACTCTATTAGTCCAAGACAAATGAAACCCTCAGTTTTCACTAATAATTTACAATATTATTCACTGATCATGGTGAATGACAGTGACAAACTGCCTTTCCCCTCCATAGGCCCATCTCCAAGCTCTGGAAGAATTATGGGACAAAAATAACAACAAGCAGGAAAAAAAAAACAACCAAACAAAAAAAACTTATATTCCTTTGGCATGAGGACTCTCTGAGTTTTTTTTTTTTTTTTTTTTTTTTTTTTTTTGTGGTGAACAAAAATATGCATGCATAAACCTGGAAGCCAGGATCAGAAGATACTCTAGAAACCATTTTGTGGAACTATTAGTTACATTTTCTCTTGCAGTTATCACTCTTGAATGAGACCACAGTGATGGTGAAATCTTGGGCAATTGTTCTTTGGACTGAACTCAGCCTTTTTCTAGTAGTCTTGACCTCTTAGTGGAAGTATAAACAATACTTGTATACCACTCTCAACCCCTAACTTTGAATTTTTATGGTGTTTACAAAGAGTCCAAGAGTTTAGAACATCATATGCAGAGTACCTGGGAGCCAGTGGGTAGAGAAATTGGGGATCCAAAATTGGAATCTTCCTTAGAGTGCTGCCAGGGTTAGGTGGCATGGAGAATTCTCCTAGTTTCAGCTAGGATAGAATAAATTTTCCTCATAGTGGGTATAGTGATGTGTTTTGGATTTAGGATGAGAATGAAGTTGATAACATACTGATATTTTAGTTGTTACAGAGAATGCTTACACTTAGTCAAGGATTTTTCAGCTTCTCATACTGCTTTGCATGGCATTTCCTGCCTTCTTCTGTCCTGCACCTTGAAGCTTTAGGAAAGTTCACAGGAGTCGAACATTATAATAACTCCAACTCAGAGAAGCACTGCAAATTTCTGTTAAATTGAATAACTGAACCAGACTTGGGACTATCTCAAGCAGGTAAACACTAACATATTCATACAATGTAGATGTCCATGGGTCAGAGACGTAAGGACAAACCTGTGAACATTTATGTTCTTATATTCATAGCCCCCTCACAGGTCTTACTCTGAAGGACTTTTTCAAAGATGAAATAATTACTTTTTCACATTCTTGACTTGAGTTTTAAACCTTGAGCTTCACTGGTATTGATAATATGCCCTAGCAAATGTACGTTGCCTTAAATGAGCAAAATTAGAGTTTCTTGCTGCATGACTAATTAGCATAAGCAATCTCTTGTCTCATAGCAACCTAGATCTGATGATGAACACCTGCCAGCCCAGATGGTTTGGGGAGGAATTTTCTAGTTTAATAGAATAAAGTACTGTTTCTGAGCTGCCTCAAACTATTATTTAACAGGATTTTTGCAAGAAGTCTGAAAAGTGATTATTGTGAAATCTTAACAAATAAGCATCTCCAAAATTGTCATGTTCAACTGTCACTTGTCATGGGATGGGGGGTGGCTTTTAAATAATGCATGGCTGTTATTCTGTCTATGTGTGCTAACAATAGTATCGAATAGGCATAAACTCAAGAATGCTGCCACCCCACCCCACCCTCCTCCCCCCCCAAAATAGATTACAATAGCACATGCAAAATTACAAAACTTGATCTCTCACCAGAGATAATTTTTCAATATTAATTGAAGTCTATATTACCAAAAATCTGTAGGAATGAACTTAATGAGTTCTAGTAGATTTTTGTAAAGTTTCAGATAAACGTTCAAATATGCCAATTCTTAAATATTTATTGAGCTGAGTCTTGTAATTTATGGCAATATTTCGGTACAAGTATGTGAAGAACTCCAAAATATATGTGTGCTAGAGATATTGTTTCACCAACATAGTAACTGTTGAAATTCTGATCTCACGGATGTCAAAGCCACCAAGATTGCAGTCCACTTCTGCCCATAAACCCACATCTCAAACTTTAAAGAGATTAAAAAATTCTCTGAAGAAACCAGCATTAATAGTTTTGATGAAAACTCTTTATCTTTTTCCCTTCTGCATTTTAAAATTTAAAACCAAATTTGACTCAAACTAACAGACAAACTTTTCATTGGCTACATATTTTGCTTCAGTTTTGATGTTATATCTAGAAGATTAAACTAAATATTTGATAATACAGAGAGGAAAGAAATCCTTCTTGGAAATTTGGTCAACTCTGTATTATATCTCACGTTTCTGAGTCTGATATTCATTAGTCAATATCAATGATTAATTTGGAAAATGGGCAGGCAGACTGATGAAGAAAATGCTTAGTGTTTAAAAAACTTGTTAATGATTGTCCTGCTTGCCCATCTATCTCCCTTTCATCGCATCAAACCATTCAATATGAAATAGGAAGAGCTTGTTAGAAAATACTGCGTTGCTCTGAAGCTCTAGAAATGTCTTTGGCAGGTACTACATACACTAAAATATTCCTAAACTGCAATTAAGCAGTTAGTTTTAATGATCCATGTGTCAGGAAAAAAAATAAAATAATAATAATAAAAAAATCAGTTGCATTTTGTAATTCAAGTATTGACCATGCAACACCAGCAATAAAGACCTGTTTTTTTTTTCCTCAGTAGTCTAAACAGACACTTGAAAAAATATGTAAGATGCATAAAGGGAGCTTATATTCCATTCTCTAATGGAATCAACACTTTAAATTATATGTAAGATCTGAAATGGGAGTATTTCACCATTCACTCCGTGCATTATATACCATAAGTGTATAATATAATCTGCTAACACATTCCAGAGGAATATTTGCTAAAAATCTTCAACTAAGAAAGAAAAATAGACTACATTGTGTCCTGTGGAACTTGGCTACTTAAGAATGGAAGAACAATATCTTCATAATATCAGAAAAAATATCCATATTGTCCCCTAAACTTTGGCAAACAACAAGGCAAAAGAAATAGCTACACTGACAAAACAAACAAACAAACAAATAAATAAGATTCAGGGAAAGCTGGGATATGTCAGGCTGCAAGATTAACTCAGAACATTTCTGTCAGAACATAAAATGCCTATTTTGGTTAAATTGCAGCAGAACTAGCTATCATAATTAAAATTCCAAAATTTTATACATATTCTCTCTTTTGTTCTTGTTTTTCTTTACAGAATAGGGAGGGAACAGAACTATATTATTTTAAAGGAGTCTTTTCATTTGTTTTTACTGAAATAGCAGGTGTAACTATATGATCCAGAAGTGATTAGTATGGAATACTAATAATGTTTAGAGCAAACCTCCAACAGTTATAAAACCCCTTAACTCTATTCTCTAAGATTAGTTATTTCAAAGTTAAAATAAACAAACAAAACAGGTTTTATTGAAATTTAAATACTCAAGGTTAGATTAAAACAGAGGTAACACTACCCTTGCAAAGATTCTGAACAAAAGCTGACAGGGAGGTCTTTGTATTTCCCATTTTCCTGTTTGATTTCTTGTGGTATACTACTTCATCCTTAGACTATTTGACAACAAAGTTTTCTCAGGCTTAAACTGTGGCCTGAAACACATATGGCAAAACAGATGATGTCATCAAAATCAAACCTGAAAGACATTTCAGAAAGGATATATAACAAAACAATAACAAAACGACAATCCAAATATTTCTTCAAACCAAAGTCTTTGGAAGTGGCAGAAGCACTCAGATATACATGTGGCGGGGAGGGGGAGGAGAAGGAGATGTACACACATACACACCTGTGTATTTGTATTTAACAAAAAAAAAAAAAAAAGGAAATATAGATTATTTTGGATGGCAAAGGGCATCCAAATTAGGCAGATAATGTGACCAGTTGCTGAGATCTGAGCAGACCTCCATACCTGATCTATTTTCAAGTTTTGTATCAGGTTAAAAACTGAGCTAAGACATAAGTTTTGTCCTGAGATGAATGGACTAGTACAATACATAACAAGAAACTTATTATCTCAATGTATCGGAATTCTTGTATAAATATAGACACATACACATTGTTGAACTGTGATGTGTGTAGGAGTCATGACTGTGAACATTATCACCCTTCCAGTTCAGTATTTTAGTATTTAGATATGTTTCTCCAGGATAGTACTGAGGCCAGTGCATTCTTAAGTAGGAACATATGAACCAGGAACAATTCTAGGAAGTTAGACTGTCAGATATACATTTATATATATAAAAAAATATATATTTCTTCTACACAAATTTTTCCTTCCTCCTTGATTCTTTATCATGTGTGCATGTTTTGTGTGCTGTTCAATATTGTACCACAATATTTTAAAATGTCTACTCTCAGAGGAAGTGTGAAAACAAAACAAAATATTAATAAAAATATAAAAAAATAAAAATATTTGAGTGCTTTCAGAGCTACATTTAATTTCTACATTCCTGTCTGGTCTGCCTGGGACTTGTTAATATTATAAATAGAGGCAGCAAGGCAAATTGAAGTAAGAGATGAATTGCACTCTGTCAAGCTGCATGAGACATAAGGGTATCCATTTAGTGTCCTTGTGGGGAAATTATGAACCATTGATTTTAATTCTTCAGCTAATGGTCAAACAACAAGATTTGTAACAGCAATAAGAATACATACTCATGAATCAGTCTAAAACACACTGAAACTATTCCATTCTGTATTCAAATTCCTTGGTATTTTAATAACAGTATTTTTTGTGTAAACTTAGAATGTCAGTTCTAAAACATGGAATCAGAAAATGCAATTAATGCTTACTGTGTCATATATTTCATCCTTCAGTAATATAATCAACCCATAAAATCTGCATAATCAGGTCTATCAATCATTTGATATATTCTATATTCTCTTCTTTCACACAAGTTCATTGAACCATATTCTGGGTGAGCACTGACAAAATAAAACTAAGGTAATCTACCTAGAACCTTTCAAAAAGAAGTTACAACAGGATAACATTTATTTCATACTATTTGGAAAAGGGTTATTAGAACTTTTATTAGAAGAAACACTAAAAATATGCACCTGTAAAGGAACAAACACTAGATTAAATGACTTCTTTGTAGCTTAGGCTCTTTCCCCACTGTAGGATCAAGTTGTCTCCAGCATCAACATCAGCTCCTAGTATTAAAAAGAATATCATGAACAATATAAAAGCTCTTAGTTTTATTTTTTAGACTTGTAAGTGAATCTAACTGGCCACATTTCAGGTGTTTTTTTGTTTGTTTGCTTTTCACAAACATTGAAGAAATGCAGTTTACTGGCATCAATACTTATGGAAAACAGTATTAATATACTTTTTAATATTTTTGCTGAAGTGGTTTGATCTGTCTTCCAACCAGGGAACTGAAATAATTCTTTGCAATTTAGATAGTTTCATTACAATATGGATATTATTATAATGTAGCTGAATTTAGAGTTTTCTTAATTGATTCAGAGAGTGTAAAACATCATTATTGGACAGATACACTCAGAACAACAAGATAAGGATAAAACATCATAAATTCATTCAGTGAAATGTGTTATATAAATTATCCATTCTGCTATGAAGATTTGGAAATCTGTTTGCTGAAGCTTTCTTAACATATGAACGAAGCAATAACTTAGCTGAGGAAGAGAAAATGAAATTTTATGAATATGTTTGTCTGACTCCATAAATGAAGGCAACAAATAAAATAGAACAACAACAGATTCATCTGTCCCAATTATTATTTGTTTAAACACTTTCTGCACCTAACTTGCCAGTCACTTCTAAGAGCCATTGTAAGAGTTACCTTTCAAGAAAATCAAATCAAGATATACCTTACAAGCACTACCTGTATAATGTTATTGAATTTGGAAGACAGCAATAGATGTGAGGAAAATGTCATAGAAAGGTTACGAGGAAACAGCCTGAAAAATCAGGAATGCTGATTGGACAAAATGCAGGGCATTGAAATTATAATTTGAAGGACAGAGGACAGAATCTGCATTTCATCTCAAACATGTCTATGCTTTGAGGATTTTTGTTCTGCAACCAAATAAAAAAATACCGTGACTTAGAAGGTCCTCCAGTGCTCCCGTTACTGCTAGAACAGGAAATGCAGAGTTACCTGAGTTTTGTCTCTTATAGTATTTTCAAGGAGGAAGAATCTGCAGGTGATGAATTCTTTCCAGCTGACTATTCTGAAACCACAATGAAAAGAAAGCAAAAAATCCTGTTCCCCCGTTTTCTCCTAATAAGTTCTGAGTGTGAAAGCAGTACTGAATCGCTGTCTTCTGTGAGATCTAGATTTCTTAGCAGTTATCCAGGATTCATATGTTTTGCATGGAGATTCATATGCAAACTGAGATCTAGAACCACTGCATAAAGTCATGTCTGATCTCCTTAAATGAAGGGGACCAAAGTACCTTGTCTGTTTCTACACGGTAGTTTGGGATTTGATTAATATTCACTGTAGAAGTACAACTGTAATTTTTCTTCATCGTTTTCAATGATTATGGATGGATCTGTACTGCAGTCTCAGGACATCTGTCTAAGCTCATAACTTCAAGACTAATGATATCTGTTGGCTTAGAGAGTCTGCAATGATTTATTCTGGTCCTGCTTCAGCGTAACTACTGAACAGAGGCTGGATCTGAGAAATCTTACATGGTAGCAGGATTCACAGTCTTTGCAATGGAAGATATCCAAACCAAGTGCAGGCTGTAGAGATCAGTTAATATTTTCTCTATGCCAGAGCTCATGGGCATACTCAAAATACATATATTAAATAGTAGAAATAATATTTGAATTTTTTATATAAACATCCACTGGCAGCAGTGAATAAATGTATCCTTCATGCTACTGAATAAACTTTCCAGTGTAAGCACAAAGAGCACCTAAAATATTAATACGACGTTCAGAAGTTCTGCAACCAAGGGAGACAAAAAGCAATCTTGTTTATATTTCCAATGAGAAATAAATGGGAGAAGATAAGCCTGTTTCCAAATACAAAACCACCTTTCAGGCCTCACTTCTATACCATAAATAGTGTAAACAATCACACATATTGATTTACTACTCAGTCAACATTCAGAATGCAGTACTCATATGAAGTCCACTTTTGTATACCCTAAACAGTTTATGATGTATTTATATTTAACCAGTACACTTTGAACTATTCTGTAGAAAGGAAAATATCTATCAAAAGCTAAAGCCAAATTCCAAACTCTTCCTACTCCGACAGTGAATGAAGTAAGCATACAGAAATTATCAGTGCAGAATACAAAATAAACAATTATTAGCTACAAAACTTTCCATTCTTTGTTCATGATCCATATTAATTTAAGCTCCCTTCTTAAGAAAAAAAAAAAAATCTTTAAGATTTTTACTAAAAATTACATAAGAGTCCTGGACCTTGACTGGTCTTCTACATAATAACAGCATATGTTACGTTTGTTCCTTTATTTAGTTCTTCTCACATTGGGCTTACATAGCAAGGTTTTAGTGGGTGGGCTGCAGAGGTGGCCTCTGTGAGCAGAGCCCAGCAGCTGCCCCATGTCAGACCAGAGGCAGCTCCAGTCGGCTCCAAAAGGGACCTGCTGCTGGCCAGAGCTCAGTCAGTGAGTGATGCTGGGTGGACCTCTGGGAGAGGAGATTTAAGGAAGGGGGGGAAAAATGCTGTACAAGAGCAGTTGGGAGAGGGGAGGTTGTTCCCCTGCAGCCCATGGGTCCCACATGGAGCAGATCTCCACACTACAGCCCGTGGAGGAGCCCCCAGTGGAGCAGGTGAATGTGGCCTGGAGGAGGCTGCAGCCCATGGAGAGCCCCCGCAGGAGCAGGCCCCAGTGCTGCAGCCTATGGAGAGGAGCCCACACAGGAGCAGGGGGCCTCGGGGGAGGTGCCACTGGTGGGCGACCCATGCTGGAGCAGTTTGCTCCTGGGGGATGGACCCCATAGTACGTGAGCCATGTGGGAGCAGTTGTTGAAGAGCTGCTGCCTGTGGGCAGCCCCCACAGGCTCAGTTTGGGAAGGATGGCATCCCATGGGAGGGACCCCATGTGGAGCAGGTGCAGAGAAGGACCATGAAAGAACAGCAGATGATGAAGTGTTATGGACTGACCACAACCCCATTCCCATGTGTCACTTGAGGGGCAGAAGGTAGAAGGGTGTGAATACGGGGGAAGGTGTTTTACACTTGCTTTTAGTTTCTCACTGCTCTAGTCTGCTAGTAATAATCAATAAATTATATTAATCTCCCTGTGCTGTCTCTTTTGCCCATGAATATTTGGTAAGTAATCTCCCTGTTTTTATGGAGAAGAATAATCTTAATCCATTTTTTCATCATGTTTTCTTCTCCTCTTCCTTAGAGGACAGGGAATAAGAGAGCAGTGTAGTGGAGTTCATTTGGTCATAGGTGTGAAACCACCACAGTAGGACTGCCTTCTACTTTACTTCATAAATAAAGTAAATATGCTTAAAGATTTTCAGTTCTATCCTAACTCTTCCTTTGGTTTTCTCAAATTATCTGAAAACAAACAAACAAACATTACCTACCCAAGAATATATGGTAGAATAGCAGCCCTGATTAGAAGGACCCGGGAATGTCAGTTGTCAAGAAACTCAACATGAGCTGGCAATAGGTGCTTGCAGCCCAGAAAGTCAACCATATCCTGGGCTGCATCAAAAGAAGCATGCCCAGCAGGCTGAGGGAGGTGATTCTCTTCCTCTACTCTGATCTTGTGAGAACCCATCTGGAGTGCTGTGTTCAGCTCTGGGGCCTTGTGGTGGTTTTACCATGCTAGGCAGCTGAACACCAAAACCGCTCTCTCACTCCCCCTCCTCGGATGAGGAGGGGAAGAAGTAAAGGAAAGAACAACTCACGGGTTGAGATAAGGATAATTTAAGAGAAAAAATATTATTAAGGAAATATTATTATTAATTAAACAATTCAACTAAAGGGAAAAAAGAGAAAGGGGAAGAGGGAGGGGGAAAGGGAATAACAAAACAAAACAAGTAAAGGCTATGTGGAAGTGCAGAGGAAAAGAAATTACTCTCTACTTCCCACAAATGAGCAATGCTTGACCACGTCCTTGAAGCAGGGCCTCAACACATGTAGCCGGTGTTCGGGAGGAGGACAGACGTTTTCGCAACGAGAGCCCACCCCACCCCTCCCCTCTTCTTCCTTTTTCCACCTTTTATTGCTGAGTGTGACATCATATGGTATGGAATATCCCTTTGGTTGGTTTAGGTCAGCTGCCCTGGTGATGTTTCTTTCTCACTTTTTGCCCACCCCCTGGGAGGGTTAGAGAGAGTCCTGATGCTGTGCCAGCACTTCTCAACAGCAGACACAACACCGGTGTGATACCACTGCTGTTCTGCAGAGCGCAGCACTGTATGGGCTGCTGCAGGGAAAGTTAACATCCCAGCCAGACCCAGTACAGGCCTTCAGCACAAGAAGGACATAGAAGTACTAGAATGAGGCCAGAGGAGGGCCACAAAGCTGAACAGAAGGCTGGAGCACCTCTCCGATGAAGACAGGCTGAGGGAGTTGGGGTTGTTCGGCCTGGAGAAGACTCCAGGGAGACCTCATAGCAGCCTCACAGGATCTAAAGGGGCCTAGAGGAAAGCTAGGGAGGGACTCTTTGTGATGGGAGTATAGTGCTAGGACTACAAGTAATGGCTTTAAACTAAAAGAGGGCAGGTTTAGATTAGATAGTAGGAAGAAACTCTTTTCTCTGAGGGTGGTGAGGCACTGGAACAGGCTGCCCATGGAAGCTGTGGATGCTCCCTCCCTAGAAGTGTTGAAGGTTAAGCACCCTGAACAAAAGGCCTACCACATCCAACCTGGCTTCAGCATAAGGGCATAGACAAGCTCTACAAGGCAGTCCTGAAGCAGAGGAAGTTACTCAAGTAAGTGAGGAAGCATTGGAAGCCAGCAGGTGAATGGGAAAGAAAACAAAGGAACTGAGGTGAAGAGAGATCCTCCAGGTCCAGCAGGTTCCAGACATACTAAGTTGTGGACTAGTTCATTTCTGTTACAGGCAGAGAGTAAATACCCCCAGGTTTATCTTAAATACTGCTCCTGGAATGTCTGGTCGGGGTTCCAGACGAGGCTGGTTGGGGTCTTGACAGAAATTTTTTGTTATAAGAAGTGGAGCTGGACAGACAGCAAGTACTGAAACAAAGCAGGTAGAAAACCTAGCTGGGAATATATATATTTTTTTCTTTCAGTAAACTGTATCTAAGGTATTCAGTAGATTATTAAAATGTCAATAGAGAGATGTCAAAATTTATTTGACCTTACTTTAGGGGTTACACAGTTTTTCTGTTCTACTAGTTGAGAAAGAAATGAGGCAACAAGGAAGGTAGAAGTAGAATGGCACACTGTATGACAGCAGGTTTTGGAAATCACATAGTGAAAACTTCTGTTTTCCTACCTTTTTGGTAGTTCAGTGGTGTCTCCCTTAGAAGTGCATACTTTTATTAGCTTAGTCAAACATACTGATCAAATTTCAAAAAGAAATGTTGATAGGACAGAGACAAAGCTAACGGGGAATGATTAGTAGCTGCAAAATCAACATTTTAAAGGAACTGTCCAAAGCAAATTAAATAAGAAAAAAAATGTTTTGGATGAGGTAGAGCTTCAGACTATCAGCCATTTAGGTAATTAAATCATTTTTGGTACTTTGATCAAAAATCTGAAGAATCAGTAGGACTTCTCTAGAGGCAATAGGAGTGCTCAAGGGGCATCTCTAAGGACCCTCCTCCTTTACTTTTTTTTTTTTTTCCTCACCATTCTTTCCCTATACATATTCTACTTCTTTACATATCTTTCTTCCACAGAACAAAATACTATATGCTTTTGTCAAAAAAGCATATAGTCAAAACCAGCTAAAGTTGTGATGTTACCATTCCAGTCAAGCTGAAGGAAGTGCATGTCTAGAAACTTCAAAATATCTAAAGAATAGTAAGGGAGTGATAAAATATATATGATTAAAAACAGTGTTTTCAAGAGCTTGCTATTTCAGCTTCTAAATTCTTTCAATATATTTTCAAATAAAAGCAACTTTTTTTTTGTGCCAAATTTTATAGCAGTGTTGTTCCATTTTCCTGTTCACTCACTTCAGTTGAAGATGACAAGCTCACTTTGACAGGGTTTTAATTAGTTTCCATATGTGATCTGTTTGTACCATGTGGCTCTGAGATTTTCTTTGTGTATGGAAAAAGAAGCAATTTAAGCAATTGCAATTATTTGCCTGCATCAGTTCTAACATTCCCAAAACAGATGGCTTTGACTTTTTTTTTTTTTTTTTAAATTATTATTCTTTGTGTATGTAGAGAGATAGTGGATACATATAAATATATATTGCTATATATATTGAACAACAATACATATATTGAACAATACTATATATATGTATTAGAGATATATGTTAGGTATATATGCATGCGTGTAAAATATATGTATGTGTGCTATATATATATAAAGAAGGTATTGTTGTTATATACATACATATGTGTGTGTATGTATGTGTATTGGTGTAAGCAAAATTCCAGATTGTTTAGATAGACTTTTTTTTCTCTTTGAGCAATTGTATTAGAAGAAACAAAGATAGACAGGAGGTCAACTGAAGGATTTTCAGCTGTTAAACTCAGTTATGAGCAATGACTGAAATGAATTTAAAAATGTCTTTCCTGAAGGGTGAATGTACTCTACACTTCAATATCTGACATGACACTGCTTGGAGGCTCTTTCTGAGATGAACTGAGTTCTGCTTATTATTTTATTTTTTCAAGGGGGAGTGGGACTCATTGTTTTGTTTGGGGGGCTTCTTTTGCATCAGTTCCCTTCAATTTTCATGGGTGTACTAAAAAAGCCATTGTCAAGTATATAATAATTTGCTGTATTCCCAAGATGAGCTGTTCATCTGACAGGAGCAATTAATTTACAACACACAATGCACAAAAAGTGTTTTATTCAAAGTTGCAACAACTTTAAAGAGCAAAATAAAATGTCAGAGGACAATTTGGTATAAATTGCAGGGGAAGAAACCCAATACCTATTCTCAAGGAGAAGTGATTGATTACTTTGTTTAAAAAATCCATAAAATTCAAATAGAAGAAAGACGTTTTCCTTTTCTCTAATTCAGAGTATGGGTGCTGACATATTCCCAATTATATAATTATCTGCTCTGCACAGTCTCTGGGTTTGCAGACTGCTTCAGACTACTTATTATGTTCTTTTTAAGTAATCACAGTAAAAATATTTACATCTCTCTACATTTCTCTACTGATTCCATAATTAAAAGTCTTCTAAAATGGTGTTTACTAGCTACAATTAAGACCAAACTGATTGTTGTTAAGGGTTCTCTATATTAGAGAGTCTTTCGATGTTGTAGAACTCGAGGCTGGGCATGACAAGGTCAAGTCCCTTTGGGTTAGGATTGGCAGGGACAACAAGGCTAGCGTCCTGGTCGGGGTCTGTTACAGACCGCCGAACCAGGACGAGGAGACGGATGAGGGGTTCTAAAGGCAGCTGACAGAAGTTGCGAAATCGTCAGCGCTGGTTCTCGTGGGGGACTTCAACTTCCCTGACATTTCTGGAAGCACAACACATCCCAGAGAAAGCAGTCTAGGAGGTTTCTGGAGAAAGTGGAAGATAGCTTCCTGACACAGCTGGTTAGTGAGCCTACCAGGGGTGGCGCCCTGCTAGACCTTCTCTTCACAAACAGAGAAGGACTGGTGGAGGATGTGATTGTCGGGAGCTGTTTTGGGCAGAGTGACCATGAAATGGTGGAGTTCTCTATTCTTGGCAAGGCCAGGAAGGGGACCAGTAAAACCACTGTATTGGACTTCTGCAGGGCTGACTTTGTGCTGCTGAGGACACTGGTTGGTAGAGTCCCTTGGGAGGCAGTTCTGAAGGGCAGAGGAGTCCAGGAAGGCTGGGTGCTCTTCAAGAGGGAAATCTTAATGGCGCAGGAACGGTCTGTCCCCACGTGCCCAAAGATGAGCCGGCGTGGAAGAAGACCGGCCTGGCTGAGCAGAGAGCTGTGGCTTGAGCTTAGAAGAAAAAAGAGGGTTTATAATCTTTGGAAAAGTGGGCAGGCCACTAGGGAGGACTATAAGGATATCACGAGGCTGTGCAGGGACAAAATTAGAAAAGCCAAAGCTCATCTGGAGCTCAATCTGGCTACTGCTGTTAAAGATAACAAAAAATGTTTTTATAAATACATCAACACAAAAAGGAGGACTAAGGAGAATCTCCATCCTTTACTGGATGCGGGGGGAAACTTAGTTACAAGAGATGAGGAAAAGGTGGAGGTGCTTAATGCCTTCTTCGCCTCAGTCTTTAGTGGCAATACCGGTTGTTCTCTGGATACCCAGTACCCTGAACTGGGGGATGGGGAGAGAGATGTGGCCCTCACTATCCATGAAGAAATGGTTGGTGACCTGGTACGGCACTTGGATGTGCACAAGTCGATGGGGCCGGATGGGATCCACCCAAGGGTACTGAGAGAACTGGCAGAGGAGCTGGCCAAGCCGCTTACCATCATTTATCAACAGTCCTGGCTATCGGGGGAGGTCCCAGCTCAACATCTTATGTAACAAAATTGGAAAATTTTATGTACTTATTTGTGTGCTAAATTCTGCAAGTTGTTTATAATTAAAACTCATCTTCCAGAAGTCTGATCTTGACTTGGTAACTTCATGTTATGGGGTGCTCATTACTTGTGTGTTCTTTTCCATAAAAACTGTTTGGAGGTAATTCTGATGTATGGGTTTTAAATATATACAAAAAAAAAAAAAAAAAAAAAAAAAAAAAAAAAAAAGATAACTATTTTCTCTGATGGAAAAACTTTTCCTGTATCAAAACTTTATACATGGACATCATTTCAGTGGGGAATCAATGTGTATAAATACCTGAAGGAAAGATACAAAGAAGGTGGAACCAGTCCCTTTTCAGTGGTGACCAGTGAAAGGATAAGAGACAGTAGGCACAAACTGGAACATAAGAGGTTCCATCTTGTGGAAGATGTACTTCTTTACTAGGTTGGATTAGATGATCTTGGAGGTCTTTTTCAACCTTAATGATAGTATGATTCTATGTTTTTGACATGCAGGTGACTAAGCCCTAGCACAGGTTACCAAGAGAAGCTGTGGAGTCTGCCTCCTTGCAGATTTTCAAAAGCCATCTGGACATAGAATCATTAGGGCTGGAAAAGACCTTTCAAGATCATCTGGTCCAACCATCACACTACTACCAATGTCACCCACTAAACCACGTTGCTAAGCACCAGGTCCAGCCTTTCCTTGAACACCCTCAGGGATGGTGACGCCACCACTTCCCTGGGCAGCCTGTTCCAACTCCTGACTACTCTTTCTGAGAAGAAATGTCTCCTGATTTCCAACCTCCCCTGACACAATTGAGGCAATTCTCTCTAGTCCTATCACTAGTTATCTGCGAGAAGAGGCTGAGCCCCAGCTCCCCACACCTTCCTTTCAGGTAGTTGTAGAGAGCAATTAGCTCTCCCCTGAGCCTCCTCTTCTCCAGACTAAACAATCCGAGTTCACTCAGCCACTCCTCTTAGGACTTGTGTTCCAGGCCTTTCATCAGCTTCATAGCCCTTTTCTGGAAGGTCTCCAGGGCCTCAGCGTCTTGTAGTGAGGGGCTCAAGGCTGAACACAGTACTTGAGGTGTGACCTCACCAGAGCAGAATACAGGGGAATGATAACCTCCCTGGTTCTGCTGGCTACACAATTCATGATACAAGCCAGGATGCTGTTAGTTTCTTGACCACCTGGGCACTCTGCCGGCTCATGTTCAGGCAAGCATCGATTAACACCCCCAGATCCTTTTCCTCTGCACAGCTTTCGAGCCACTCTGCCCCATGCTTGTAGTGCTGCATGGGGTTATTGGGGCCCAAGTATAGGATCTGGCACTTAACCATATTGAACCTCATCCCCTTGGCTTCTGCCCATCGACCAAACCTGTCCAGGTCCCTCTGCATGGCCTCCTTACCCTCTAGCAGGTTGACACTTCCCTCCAACTTGTTGTCATCTGCAAACTTACTGAGGGTGCATTCAATTCCCTCATCCAAGTCATCAATAAAGATATTACATGGTCTTGGGCAACTTGCTCTGGGTGTCCGTGTTTGAACAGGGCAGTTGGACCACATGACTTCCAGAGGTCCTTCCAACCTTAAACTTTCTTTGAGTCTGTGATTATTAAGGGATCCAGACCTTGCTAGCATTCAGCTAACTTCTTGTTCCTGGTGTGCAGTCCAGCTCCCCCAAGCAACCACAACACTGTTTTTATTATATCTAAACTATTTTAAGGGGGAACAACGGTGAGGAATTTGCCTCATGAAGGCACGGCAGTGTCTCTCTTGACTTGTTTTCTTCCTTTAGCATATAGGCAAAAGTAACCTAGCTGACTACTCCTGAAATAGGAAGGGGGGGGAGGGGAGGGAGAGGGGCAGGTAGAAGACCACCACAGACCCCAACAACTACATCAGACTCATTTCTCGAACATTCCCTGAAATGAAATGCACATACCCAGGAAAGGGTTTTGTAGGACTCCCAAACCTGGCAAACAGGCAGGAACTAAGCTTTAAAACTCCAATGCTAGAACACCTGCCACTGGAGAACCTGAAGAGGACAAGTCAATGTGGGATCCACAGGTGGTGATATCTCTATTTCTATCCCTGTTTTTATATCTGTACTCTTTCTCTCTATCCTTATATTTATTTTGGTTTATTTAGAGTGGATGTACTTTTGTCAAGCCTCTAATGATTCCTCAGTAAATTATCAATAAAATTTAACCCTGTTGAGATCCTGAAAGACTCACATAGTCTTGCTTTCTGACACAGAGATCAAAACAAACATATCTTCTCCCCCACTAAGCAGGACAAGACACCAAGGAATGGCAAAAAATGCTAATGATGTGAGTGAGGGCAAAATGGATTTTAAACTATTAATGGATTTTACACTACTGTGTGAGTTAGAGGAGAATAATTTTATAAGGCAGAATTAACCACACTGATAGGATTACAACTGAACTGTACTAACATAAACCTGATGGAACCTTTCTAATTGTTCGTTAATGCTACTAAGATTCTAAAAGAATTTTTATGAAGATTTTCATGAATTTTTGCTGATCTGCTTTATGAATGTGACTTCAGGTCTGACATGGTATATTAAGTTGTCAGAAACACATCAAATAAGTTTTTTATATGTGTAAGGTTCGATCATATAACTACGGAATAAGAAAAATTGTGTTCCAGACATAATTATTCATCAAGAGTTAGAAACTACAGTCTTTCATACAATGCAAAATATCTACACAACATATAAGTGTTCTTGATAAGTATGGTAGTGAACAAATCCAAGTGTTTTGGCTATCCCAAAAGACAGGGGACAGAAGCTTAACCAGTTATTTCTTGTCCTTTTCCAAGCAAACTGATATATATATATATATTTTTCTTTTTGAGATTGAAATCAGCTTTGACACTTGACTGTCAGACTGTTGAAAATTTTTGTCAGATATTATCACTATTTTTAATGACAGTGATAACAAGCCTATAACTTTAGGATACAGGTTTGTTCTTTATTGCCCTACTTTCTCTTTCTCTATTTATTTATTTTTCCTTTTTTCTTTTCACGTGCATATATGACTGTAAAGATCTTACCTCCTCAAGGATCCAATTTCACTAGCTTTTGCCTGATGCAGCTGAGATACTACATATTACCACTGAGCTAACATATTACCCTAGGGATTCTCTGGAGCCATAAACTGGAAAGAGTTCAAACTGTCAGTAAGTCCCACTTTTCTCACTGAAAGTGTATCAAAGAGATGGTGAGCTTTGATTTTTAGCTTACAACCACTCATAGCATATGGGCGATTACATAACAATGGAAGATAAGAATAAATATTTATTTTGTTTCTAAAACTTAAAATAGGGATGAAAGTACAATAACTTATATGACACAAAAGGAAGAAAACAAACCCCCATCAGAAACAAACCCAAACATCTACCTCCCTCTTTTTCCATCAGTCAGGCAGGACCCTAACTCTATCCCTGCATAGTCCAGGAACAGTTTCCTAATGGACATTATGCCCTTGTAAGAAATAGCTGCTTGAGGTAGAACACTGGCTTTTTTAACACAGTATTTTTAAGGGATTTGAAGATGGAGTTTACAATTTCAAGATTTCCCTTCCTCAGAGATTACTTGCCCTTAATGAGGAGACATTCTGAATCTTCTTAGCCAAACCTACCATATGCCTTTCCCTTTTTTAAAGATTATCTGTTTATTGGAGCTAACAGAAATACCTCATTTACTCCAAAGAACTGCTAGAAAGCACTTAATTCTTTGAAGGATAAAATACTCTTTATTCAAGAAACTCCATTGTGATCTAGCTTTATAATTTATTTGCTGGCAAAATATCTTTAAGAGCCATTCTTGCCACTTCTTTTTTGCTCCCTCAATTTAATTCATTGATTCTTGCTTGTGCTGCTGTAACTGTTAGTGAGGGTCTAAAGTGAACAACAATATAGGTCAAAATAGTAAAATAAACAATCAAATGAACAAACAGAAAACCCAACGAAGGCAATGACAACAACAACAAATGGGAAGGAAAAAAAAAAAAAAAAAAAAAAAAAAAGGCAACTCTCCCTCCAACTCTCCCTCCAACCCCCCAAAAAATAAATAAACAAGATAGCAAACTCCTAAACTGATAGTCCTGCTAGAAATATGTGGGGTGCTGCCACCTGTTTGTGTGTCAGACCACTCCTTTCAAGACCATGAGGCTTTTCATCATAAAACAGGTATATTAACATTTCCACTTTTTACAAAAATAGAAAAAGGACTAATACCCACAGTTTATTATTGACTTTTTGTGGAGATCATACACAATGTTAATCGCTCCTTTGAGGATGATAATGGAGTTGGGGTGACTATCTATCAACCCTGTGTTTGAAGAATACTGTGAAAATTAGACTAACACAGTCATAGGAGTGAGCAAACTGAAAGCAATTAAGTTTTGAATTGAAAATGAAATGCTGGCAGTACTAATATGAAAAATTGCTTGGTGGTTTGGAGGAGTTTCTGAAATTCACCTAAATTGTGCTGTTTTAATTTTTATTGCATTCTCCAGGAGACTCGGTGAATATAGAAGATAGGATATGAGGTAGTCAGTCAGTACAGAAGTATATGGTGCCCAATACTTTTTTAGGCAATGTTTTGAGACACCAAGAAGAGGAATGCAATTAAAGCTCTGTATGTTTCATCCTCCAATTTCTACTTTGTGAAACAATGATTTGAGATTTGCAGATCCCGATATGTATCATACTGGTATTTCTTTAAACCACTTGACTTTCTGGCTGAAAATCCTTAGGGCTTTCAATTCATTCACCAGTTTCAGTTCAGATGAGTGTTGTGACATCACTTTCTCATTCTCCTTCAGCAATATACAGAGAAAAAGCATTGTGCAGCTAATTCTTATTGGTCTATGTCTTATGACACGTATATGTATATATAGAACGTGTAAATGCAAGACAGATGAGGAAAAATTGTTTTCTTATTTCAAAACAGGTGCACAAAAATGTCGATATGCAGGAATTATGAGTTTTGTATTCAACCAAATATAACAATACACATCTCAAAGCTGAATTCCCAAAAGTGTATCAGCACCACAATTGTGATTTCAACATTTCTGGAAAGCAGTTTAAAATCAACTTTAGCAAACACAAAATACAGAGTTAAAATTTTTGGCAATGACTAACAATATATTTTTCAATGAGACTCAGGTAGTAGATGGTGTATTCTCTGGGTTTTCCAAACAGAGTATTGATTTGGAAAACCCAGAGGATACCCAGGCCCACAGGAGTGCAAGTATGGGCTCACCTGTCCCACTTAGCCTGAGGATCACTCCCTCCAGTAGAGGACTTTTTCAGATTAGACTTAATCATGGTTGCTATTTACTCAAGAAACTTCAGTAAATCTTTAAAATGTCTTAGGTAGATGAACGAACCTCTTAAATATGATGTTTTGAAACCATCCTGTGTTTTCAAACCTTTCAGAGAGAGGAATGCAGAACATAAAAGAAGAAAATGAATGCAACTGGATGTCAGACCAAACTCCTAACTAGTCTAGTTAAGCTATGTATGGAGCTTACTACTATGGCTGGTAAAGATGTGATGTGAAAGATGGACTTGTTTCCTTGAATGAACAAGTTCAGGAATACAAATTATCCATACACAAAATATGCTGTAGCGTAAGGAATCCCCTCACCAAATTTTAATTTTCCAGAGCTAAACAGGTGTTGATTTATCTCTCTTCTGGTAAAATTCACCTGGAGGCTGCACCTAGACATTGGGTTTTATAGACAGTTACTGGCAGATCTCTGATATTTTCTTGAATTCATTCATACTTTTGCATATATCCACCTCCACATCAGATGACTAAGAAATCAAGAAAACAATAGTAATTAAGCAGGTGTAAAATACTAGCCATCCTACCATCTCTCTCTTCAAAGCTGAAATTTTAACTTTTGAAACTTAGGCAAAATGAGATGAAAACTAATGAAACTAATGAAAACTAATTTTGAAAACTAATGCCTAGCTGTAAAACAAAGTCATTGTTCCATAAGAATGGAAGATCTCATGGGAGAGTGTCAATGTAAAATCATGTTTTCCAGAACTTACAATATTTACAAATATTTCTTGGCTGCATTTACTAGTAAATTATGAAATACTACAGTTATGTGAACAACATAAAAAATAAATGATCTCAGAACATGTTGCGATGTAGTATTTTTTATTTTTTTGGTGTTTATGTATTTTTTTTTTTTTTTTCAAATCTAATTAGATAACTTTCTCTTAATTTAGGTGAAATAAGTGAGTTGTCCTATACAATGCTATACTGCAATATCCATCTCTGGAGACAGGAAATTAGTCAAGGCATAAACTAGACATTCATTTACTGTGAAAAGTAGCACATATTTAAGTTCTTTAAAAAAAAAAAAAAAAAATCTAAGACAAACCCTAATGTAATCTTTGCTTCATTCCAGAGCAGACTTTTATTTATACAGTTGGCTTTATCAAATAAAACTCTGCCAAGAGGGTGGGTCAACATTCTAGCTGGTGCAGATCGCTTTAATATAAACAGAAGCTAGGTAAGCACAGAGGGTACTTCGCCACAGCTGACTACTGGAAAATGACAGCACCTGATGGGAAGTTAGAAACCACAGGCCTGAAGCAATATGTTGAAAGATAGAATTCAGACACACAAGGCTTGAGACTGTCATCAGGCAATGTGTCAGACTAATAAAACAGAACCAAACTTGGCAGGCAATGAGTCTGGCAGCTCCAGGAACATCCTCAGGAGACAACACAACTGTAGAGAAGTCACCATCATGCACAAATGGTGCATTTTTCAAATCCGTCTTCAAGTCAGAATTATTCAGTTTTATGAGACTGCCATTTCCCTACTTGGGGGAGTAGTAAAGACACCCACAACATAAGGGAAGGATGTATCTGTTTCTTCCAGGGCTGGTAGACTTGCAATACCTGCTATCTCTGCATCAGTTGTCGTGTCCATGTCCCAAATAAATAAATCGTGCATAGCTATCCCTTTGAGTAAGAGTCACCTGCTGCAGTAGCAGAAGCTAGAATCCTTGAAATAATGCAGCTGGGAACTTACGAATACTCCTTTATTAAATAATTTAATAAAGACTTCAGCTTTCAGATCTTTTAGGAGTAGTATAACACTGCAGTATACCTGCAGCTTATAATGCAAATAAATATGTATGTTCAAATATGTATGCTATTGATGTTGAAAATTAGCAAGAAAAAATGTGAATAAAGCTAAATATTAGCAGAAGACTGTTCTTTCATGAAATACTAGCAAACAATGGTAAAATAATACTTATGTCATATGATGAATGACATGTTGATGGAAAAACTGTGATTTGAAAAAAACTGTGGAATGCTATTTGAATTAAGGTCACTGGCATATTTATCTTGATTTAATGAGAAAGATATATTCTATTTAATTTATTTTTACTTTTGTCAATTTGGAAAGTTACACAAGAACAGGTTAATGAAATTATTAAAATAACAATAAAATTTATGTCAGCAAACTAAATATGATAGCAAAAGACATTTTAAATATATAATGATATGTAGGTTGAAGTCCAAATTGCCTAATTTCCTTCTGCATAGCTTAGCCTAGTGCACCCTATTCAGATTCTAGGCATTGTCAAGGCCCCAGGAATGAGCTGTAAAGAAACATTTATCTCAATATAATAACTTAAAAACAGGCATTCAGTGTAAGAACTTAAGAACATTACTCTCTACAACTACCTGAAAGGAAGGTGTGGGGAGCTGGGGGTCAGCCTCTTCTCACAGATAAATAGTGAGAGGACTAAAGAGAATGGCCTCAATTTGTGCCAGGGGAGCTTCAGGTTGGAAATTAGGAGACATTTCTTCTCAGAAAGAGTGGTTAGGCATTAGAACGGGTTGCGCAGGGAGGTGGTGGAGTCACCGTCCCTGCGGATGTTTAAGGAGAGGTTGTGTGTGGTACTTAGGGACATGGTTTAGTGGGTAATATTTGTGGTAGGGGGATGGATGGACTAGATGATCTTGGAGGTCTTTTCCAACCTTAATAATTCTACAATTCTATGATAACTAACCAATAGAAAACAAGTACAAAATTAAGCAGGATAACCCATTACTTATTTTTACTTACTAAAACATTTCTACAAAGATTTTACAATTTATGAAAATATGTTCAGCTGTATTTCATGTAATCACTTATATGACAACATGAAGTAACATTACTTCTAGTTAAAAAAAAAAAAAAAAAAAAAAGTTGAAGACTTCATGAATTTCTCTTCAGTCATACCACTGAACATTGCAACAGCTGTCTAGCACAGAATCCCATAAGTTAGCCATAAATGTTGACCTAACCCGGTAAAGCAAAATCTTAAAATTAAAACCTGTCTGTACAATTTTATTTAAAACCAAAAACAAACAAACAAAACCTCCTGCAAAATCCTCAGTGTCATGATTCTCAGTTGCTTGTGGCTTTTATTTATTTACTGCTAAGATACTAAATGTCTGCTGCCAAAACAAGTTTTTACTTCAATCTGTCATCTTAAATAAAAAGAAGAAAAAATCTGTTGGTGCCAAAGTAACTCTGAACACTTGGAGATATTGTTTTATGGCTTGAGCACCACCATTAAAATAAGTGATGCAATAGAATTAGATGAATGTGTTAAATTGGATCAAAGATGAGAACTTCAAAGACATAACTATGCAGCTCAATGTTTATCTATATGTCAATTTTTCAATAAAACTTATGAAAGAATCCTTCTGCTTCTAATGAAGAATGTTCAAACTGACTTTTTTTTGCTTTCATTTTTATTTTTTGTCTGCAGAACCAATAAAGGGACCTATGTTAGAAGCTGTATCCCTAACAATCTAAAAATAGGTTGAAAGACAGTTCCTATATCTAATCCGTAATTACATTAATCTTCATGATGCACTTTGAAGACAGAGAACTATATGACAGATGCATCAGTTTAAGTAGAAATAGCATGGAAAAATAATACATACATAGAGAATGCAGAAAAACAATGATCACTGCCTCTGTGTACTAAAATCCATTTTTGATTGAATCAGCAGTATTCATGCTATCTGCTGATAAAATTACATTTAGGTATATTACTTCCTACATGATGAAAATTACATTTAGGTATCTGGAAGGTTGCTTTGACTATACTGTATTATTTTCAAGAGTTGTTAATTACTGTATTTTCAGAATTCAGCTACAAGATGAAGAAATATTTCAGTTAAAAGAAAAAGAGACATAAGACTGTGTGCCATTTTATTAACTGAATATATATTTTTTAACAAAGTAACTATGGTAATGGAAATAAGAAGTCCTATGCATTAAATGTTAAATTACTTGCTATTCTTCTTTTAAGAGAAGTCACTCTTAATGACTCAATTTTTACAATGTTCAGTTCTTAATTTGAATTGGAATGGATGATGAACAAGAAATTATTCTTTAAGTATTACTTAAAGAAAATAAATAATTTTTCAATTATCCATTGAGAATTAATTGATGGCAATCCAGATCATTGCAATTTTAAATCAAAACTCCAGATCAAAATTATTGCAGTGTATGTCACATTACAGGAAGCTATAATGTATATACTTATTTAGTACTAACTGATGCTGAAACTAAATTCTCTGAGGTAATACACATCTGTAGTATGTATTAACTTATGTCTTTAATATTGGTCTATAACCTCTTGTGACATTGACTTGGTTGGGAGTGGAAGGACAACTGAGTTGATGTGGAGAAATCTAGTAACCAGTTAATGGTGAGGCAGAGTCTTGGGTAGATGAATGTACCTTGATATTATATTCTTTATTAAGCATTCAGAAATTTGTTTCCTAAGGGTAAGGAAGTAACTGTGATATAAATATCACAGCATTCTTGCTGGGTAAGTGAAACATAATTTTTTCTAAAAAAAAATATTACTTTTTCACTCAGGTTAAGTTAGAAAATTTTATTATGATTATGGGCACAGAAAACAAACAAACAAAAAAAGGAAAATATTAACAGATTTATTTATGTATTTATTTTGTATGGAAAGTGGAAAAAGCAAGAACAGTCTTCTAAACTTGATTCTCACTGATACAGAGAAACTTCCATATCCTGTGAAAATGAGGAGCAGATCATGAGAGTGACCTTGAAATAGCAGGAGTTCAGAATCATTAGAAAAGGGAACATCAGTAAAAAGAAAACAAGTGGCTTCACAAGGTCTCAGGGAATAGGCAGATAAGAGCTCATAGAAGCAAGCCTAAGGAAAGGTTCTTTCTTCAAAGAAATTCTAAGAATGAAAAATAAGCTTTGCAGCTAGAGAGAGGAAAAAATTATTGGCAGATGTTGCCAGGAAGACCCACCTTTTTAATATTGCTTAATTTTGACTAGAAAGCTAGCCTATAAGTAGGAAGAAGGTACAATTAATACAATGTCTTTTAAATTGGCTGAATTTTATCTCAAAGGCTTTCTGAACTGGCTGAAGTGATCTCATAATTTTTAATGATTGTTTAGAAAAACTCTGGATGAGGAAAGTGAAAGAAGATGGTTACAAATCTTCTGAAAGGTGTAAAAATTACAATTGCACAACATTCATATTAATCTCAGTTCCTATGAAAAAGTAACAGAAGAATCAATCTAAATGTTTGTGAGTACTGAAAATTAATACAAGAAGAAGATAATGCTAAGAATTGCCATTTTTGAAACCAAATTTATTTCCTCCAAAAATGTATAACACTTCTGACAAGAAGTGAGATTTCTCTCTGTTCTCATGGGAAGAAATAAATGTCTAATACTATGGCTTGCCTAATACTATGGCTTGCCTAAAGCTTTCAGCAGGGTCTGAAATGCTTTTTTGCTAACGAAAGTAAGCAAATGCAGCCTATGCTGAACTGTGGTGTGAGGGAAAATCCAATGGATCAGATCATAACTTTTTTTTTTTTTTTAAAGAAACCAACAAATAAAAATATATTTTAAAATTATTGTTTTAATTAACATATCATTTGAATAAGACTTTTAATTTCCTGAATTTGGATCACTCTATATTTTTGCTAATAACTTGAATAATAGAGTAGAGAACATGTTTATTAAGTTCTCAGGGAACATGAAGTTGTGTGGGAATGCTAACAAGACAGATACAATTTTCAAGTTATTTTAACAAACAAAAAAATGTCACCAATTAGTAGTACAATAGTGACAACTGACTGCAAAACAGTCCCTCAGAAGAGTATCTAGGAATAATAGAGGAATACAATCTGAACTACATAAGCAAACAACAACAACAAAAAAGGACAATTACTGGATTATAGCATAGTGTGAAAAATCTATGAAGTAACTCTCCTCACTCACCAATGACAAAGCCTAATAAGAAAGTCTGTGTTAGCTTTGGTGTACTGCTTTTCAGGCATAACTAGACTGAATAGGTAGGAGAGTTTACTAGAGAACACGAAGTATGAAAAGAAGTGTAGGTAATCTGACCTAGGAGAAGAGATTGAAATTATACAGAGAATTCCAGAGAGAGAAGAGAAGCATGGGAGACTATTAATTATCTGCCTTCATAATAGATTGCATCAGGGAGAAGAGAACAATCTTTTCTCCACCTCTGTTGCAGGCAAGAAAAAGAATGATAAGCACACACCGCAAGAAGAAATATTCAGGTCAACTGTCTAATGGTAAATATAGGTAAATACAGGAACAGGCTCTAATAGAAACTGTGGAATTTCCCTTACTGGAAGGATTTAACAAATATCTTTCAGGAATGGCACAGATGCACCCAATCTTTGTTAAGATTGAGAAGATAGACTTCCACAAACAATTCCATCCCTATTTTTCCATATTTGGTAGAGTATGTATACTGGATGCCACAAAATATATGTAGCCTTTATTTGTGACAGATGTTATTTTAAAATATAGAAGAAAAGGCCTTCTGAAAATAAAGAGAATATAAAGATTATGCTCCTTGTTCTACTGTTATTTAAATTTGCTAATTGAATCTATTGTTTGCCCATTATTGTAATCTGGTAGTTTCTTACTGAAACTGCTCAAGAAAGTGGTTGAGTCACCATCCCTGGAGGTATTCAGAAGATGTGTAGATGCCGTGTTTAGTGACATGGTCTAGTGATAGATTTGACAGTGCTGGGTTAATGGCTGGACTTGATGAACTTAGAGGTCTTTTCCAACATAAATGATTCTATGATTCTAAAAAATAAATGGGGACTGAAGAACACTATTTGACTTCCATTCTCTACTTCTGTTTTAGCAGTTTCGGAGCATCCGTAAGAAAAACAACAACGATAACAAACAAAACACAGAATGATGAACAGAAATATATATATATTATATATATATGTATATGTAAAGTCATCTATGTTTGTTTAACTAACAGTGTTACAAAGCTCTGGAAGCCAACTTGGGAGTGACCATTAAAATACTTTAAATATTTTGATTTATATGGATGTGAAAAAAAAAAAAAAAAAAAAAAAAGTCTAGCGTGTTACAGTTGGGGGTGGAAATCAGTGACAAATGCTAGCTGGTAAACTGATTAGATCATTGTCATGAGTTTCCTTGTTAATCATGCTTCATTGCACTAAAATAGCATGCTAAAAATGTTGAAGTTCATCTCTTCAAATTTCCCCCCATGAAACATACAAGTGTGATCTGAAATTATGAATTCCACACAGCTTTTTGCATTTAAAAGTGTAATTGTGTTACTCAGATCTACTTCAGACTGGAAGGGGATTCCTTTGAGACAATGTCTTTTGGATTGATTCAGATTGAAATTTAGACATTTTATGCTTCCTGAGGTGCCCTAGGATACCCCAGGATATCTTGCTATCCCTCCAGTTTTCAGTCCAGAAGGACATGCGGGTCCCATTGACGCCATGTATCTGTTAGACACACAATGATGTCTCTGGTTCCCTATGTCATCTCACATTACACTATACAGCTACATTTAGGCATATGTCACTTGAATCTCTTGTGCCCAATGCCTTGTTACCAAAGTTATCTTACCAAAGTTACCTAAAAAAATGTCTTCAGCTCCCTCTAAAGAATAATCTTCTGCTATTCTGAGTTGTAGGTTATATGAAATGTTATGGATCTGTTGTAACCTGTTAACTGCCAGCCCAAACATGTTTACAGGGAATTTACTCCCATTATTTATCCCATTATTTACACCCATTATTATCATTAAAATATAGCACCTCTCATCATGAAAGATTCTCATATAGGGTTTTGTGGATGGCATTTTTAGAATTATATGATATTTCTTTTGAAAATTTCCCCCGCTCTAAAGTTAGTTAGGCCAAATTACCAAAGCTTAATAATTGAGATTACCGGTTCAATCTATTAAAATGTCTTAGATTCCCCACAATTGGGGCAAATTTCAAAATCTTCCCATTTTATCTGGTACTATGATGTAGGAGATGGTGAGTGATGTCTTGCTCCTAGGATAGGAACCAAAAAAGATTAGGAATCTGAAAAACTGTTCTGGGAATTTTTCAAAGCAGTGAAATTACACTCATACTAGATGTATCAGTTGCAGGAAATGAAATAAATTTAAAAATGTATTGGGAAATCTATGTATGCTGTGAACAGTAAAGAGGTTTATTAACAGGTGTATTTAAATTTAGAGAACATAACACCAATAGAGAAGCTAATAGGATATCCAGATTTAAAATTGAAATGAGTTTTTCTGTGAAAAACATTCTAATAGGCTTCAAATGAAGCAGGATTTTCCTGTAAAATGAAGTTAATGCCACCAACTCCTTCAATGGTTTAACAAACTGTGACAAGTTTCTCAGCACATATGGTGTTTTAATTAGACATCATAGTAGCAGGCAAATTGATCTCCTTTTGCTTTTTCTCTCAAGTGTCAGCTAGTGTAAGGTGAAGTCCCAAAATGGTGTCGGCTGGGAGGAGTGAAATTAGACCAGCAACTCAGTCCTGGCCACGAACCGACTTTGTTTAACATTACTGAAGCTACTAAGTTTCCTTTCTTAAGCATGTGAGTGTCAGTAACTACATGCTGAGATCCTGTGTGGTAAAACAGAATATTAATTACCTGTATGGTGTGTTATTTTCTAAGTCAAACTAATGGTCATTGAGCTGTGTGTGGATTTGATTCTGAAGGTGCCTAATTATTCCTCTGCTGTCATGAGAGTCAGGGGATAAACCCATCATCATTCACCTCCCTCTTGTATGCCATCAGGGCATAATATGATCGAGCCTGTTGTCATTTAAAAACCCCAGACTGCATCTGCCTTGTAGATAGTGTTTTGTATGTGGCACTGCTGCTGAAGCTAAAACAACACTGGGTATGGAACAATTTAAATAAGCCTGACAGCTATAATGGTACACAGAGACCGAGCAGACAGCATGGCTTATCACAGACTGCTGCAGTCTGGTCTGAGTATTTATCTGTGCTGGGGGGAAAAACAAGAACAACAACCAGCCAACCAACCAAACAAAAAAACAAGCAGCCACTCAGATTTCTCTCATTCTTTTTCTTTTGCAGGG
The DNA here is from genome assembly GCF_011077185.1 of Oxyura jamaicensis. Lineage (NCBI taxonomy): Eukaryota > Metazoa > Chordata > Aves > Anseriformes > Anatidae > Oxyura > Oxyura jamaicensis. The sequence continues at coordinate 33,748,614 of NC_048893.1, forward strand.
TAAAGCAAAAGCTACTGACACAACACTCATCAAAGAGGAGTACTATCCTTTTGTGGTTTCAGGTCCACTTTCCATTACTGGCCTTTATTTTTATCTTTCTCTATGCATTTAAAGGGCAACGTGCCTTATCACAAATGTATCGGTTGGTATATATGACTTTAGCAATGGTACCATATACCTTTTTCATAATACTCCAGTGGACTGAGTACTCTAGAAGTGTGGATTCATTTCTTTCATCTCCATGTAAAGATTTAAACTTCTAACTTTTCAAAAGTATTCCCTAAGAATCAGCCTATAAAATAAAATAGAGTAGGGATCCCAGGGCTGTGCTATTGATCAGTGAATGTGCACAAATGCATTTTAAATCATAATGCTCACTTGCAACTACCATCAAAACTAGATTGGTGACAGGTAGCAGTGCACACCTGCATTTCCCACATGATATGCTGTCAAAACATGGCTAGCAAAGAGATGGATATTTAGCTTTGGGGGTGGGGAAAGATAAATGAAATTATAGTATTATTCTCTATTATTTATATTTCTACTCTGTGATTTAAACTCTACTAGGACCAAGGGCTGTTACTATCTATCTGGGTTTCAAATTGAAGGGAAAGAAAGCATATTTTACATTTGTTCCCACCTAACAAAACAACTGAGAGAAGTAATAGCATACTATTTACTACTGCCACTGTAACCACTATCTTCTTTCAGCATAGCTATAAGGTTTCTTCTGGTACAATAAATATTTAAAACATTAATATAAATCATGAACATTTTTTATTATGTGAAAACTTTTGATAAATCATAGTGAAATGAGATTTTTTATAACAGCTGACTGAGAAATACCAAATTTGAATCTTCAAAAGGCTCTCTCTTTGTTGATTTAGAGAAGAAAAAAAAAAAAAAAAAAAAAAAAGACATCATGTAAAGAGCACTTTGAATGTTCCATAAATAAATGACTTAATGACTTTATTTATTAATGATTTTATGTGTCTTCATGTATTAAGTTTTTAGGAGCTCTGGAAAGGTTAGCAAGGAACGGATCCCTTTCCATTATCTATGATATTTCAACATAATTCTACAAAATGTTATTTCAGAGAGAGATTCTCTCTTTTTTGCACATGTGCTGAGCAAATGGATTTTTATACTGACTTTTACTTGGATCTTAGCACATTTTGCAAAGCATACTTATTGCTGACTTTGCCAAGCAGACAGGGCTAAGGTCAGAAGAGATAATCAGCTTGATGATCAGCAAATTAAGAATCAGGTTACCAAAAATAGATATTGTTTCACATATAGCAGCAAAATTCCTCAACAGTTTTGTTGGAAAGGTAAGATTACTTCACTTAATATTCTTTCCCTCATTCAGTTAGAAACAGTGCACATGGCATTATAAAAATAAAAGAATAAATAAATAAATAAATAAAAGGCCTAAATACTGAAATAAGAAAAGAAATATCTCTACATAGTTCCACTGAAGAGAAAGCACTTTGTGCATCTTAACATGTGGAAATTACTCTAACATTAGTGATAGAAATGTTTTTGTTTTAGTTATAAAGGTTCCTGTCTTAAACCTTTTTAAACGCATCTGGTTTAAAGGTCTGCTTCCACAACGCTGCTTCCACAGGTCTGCTTCCACAAGGCTGCTTCCACAAGGTCTGCTTCCACAAGGCTGCTTCCACAAGGTCTGCTTCCACAAGGTCTGCTTCCACAAGGTCTGCTTCCACAAGGTCTGCTTCCACAAGGCAGGGGTTGTCTGCAGTTCTAAAAATGGTGAGACTCGGTGTGAAAAAACATATATATATATTATTTATTTTTTTAAAAAATTTATTCTGCAGTACACACATAGCACCCTGGTATGCACATTTCTCCTGGTTCACAAGGCTGTGAAAATGCTGTAGGTTGTCTCTTGGCCTTGCCTATTGGGTCTTACTCCCCATTCCTCTCTGGTCCTTTTCAATGAGCTTTACAAGGTTAGTCCTTGTTCAATACCACCACAAGTTTGGAGCTGGTGTTTTATTCAGGCACTCAGTGAGGAACATAGCAGTGAATCTGTGCCACTGTGCAAAGATACTCTTCATGGTGCTCAGTTCTCTAGCTCACAAAATGCTTAGCTGCATATTTAGTGCTGAGATGTTGATTACTTTGGCAATGTTCAAGTCACTAAAATATTATTTTTATGATACTAACCATGCTGTGAATGCAGATAAACATTGAGTATTTCCAATAGCAATATTTCAGAAGGTGGGCTGCTCAGCTACTTTGGGTCTATTGTCAATAATGTTCTTTTTGGCTGAATTAGAACATGTGGATTTATAACTATGTCTGGCAATAATAGTGAGAGGATATTTCCCAAAACATCGTCATGCTTCTATTTAACTTCTGGTAGGAACTGAAAGTAGGACAAGCAAAATATACATTCAAAAGATACGTCAAAAGGTGGTTCTGAAGATATTCATGGGTCATTAGAATTCAAGATAAATTTAACCCAGACCTTTTAAAATTCCTAATAGGAGATGTATTCCCAAGAGAAAATGTTTCAGAGCAGATGTGCTTTTGTCTAGGTGGAGATTTGTTTTTATCCTGAAATGGTCATCCATCCTTAAAATATCCCAAGAAAATTTACATAATTCTCCAAATTATATTCTTGGCTATTGTTCACCCATGTAAAGACACTGCCTATATGCCCATGCTAAGATTTTATTTCAGTCTCATGAAAAAACAAACAAACAAACAATTTTTCAAAATTAATAAATATAATCAGCAGATAAGCTCTGGTTTCAAAAGCTAATTTTTCTACATTGCTTTCTTTTCTAAGTCTTTTATTTTTGATAATGAGTTTTACAGTTTTTTTTTTTTTTTAAATTTTATTTAAAAGACCATTTTAATAGATGACAAAATATTCTTGTCACAGAATTCCTTCGCCATTTATTAGGTTCCCTACAGCAGGCTGTTAGAAGTCAAAAGATTTTCGCTTTTTTTAACATTCTCTAATCTTTCCCTGTTAGAAGCACTGGAAGGAAGAATGTATGACATCAGCTCTGCATAGTTAAGAATACTTTGTTATTGCTTGAATTATATATATATATACATACATATATATATATATACACACATACACACACTACAGGCTATTTTTTTTAAGTTCCCTGTTTCCCCCACCCAGTGGACTCAGTGAGAATATTGAGCTCCCTGACTACCCTAAAGCTGCCATAGCTGTAAAACACAAAGGAGGGTATTTTCAAGGCTAGCAGGAAGAATCCTTTTTGCACCTAAAACAGGATAAATAAGTTGCATAATAGTTTTCCATGCAGAATAGTTGTTACTAGTACTGGTTGGTTTTATGGCCATGCCTGCCCTACCTCATCAGTGATCCAGATATCCACCATGAGGCATTTTCAAACACAAAACCAAAGGGACTAGAGGTTAGCTTGTGCACTGGGATTTAAGAAAAACTCCATTAAAAATACATTTATATTTAATTGCTATAAGTGATTACAAATTACAGCTGATTTAAATAAGAAATTAAGAATTTAAAGAAATGTTTCAAACTTTTGTAGGTGTGGCTCCAAGGAAGTGTGTAAAGGAATGCGGAATGTGCTATCTATCAAAGATATTCAGCTGAAAACAAATAGAAAGTATTTATCTTCCAAATCTTACCAAAATCCATTCACTGCTTTCTGTTCCCACCTTACAGTTTCAGGTTTGTTAGAGAATAATTTCTGCTATGATTACTTGCATTACAAACCTTTCCTTAGACTGGTATATCTCTGCCTACTGTTAAATGGTTTTGATGTTTGTCAACAGTACGCACAGATCCCATTCAGCATCCTTATAGTCCGATTAAATATTTTCTCTCTCAGATAAGCAAACATACATCTATGCTGCACCACAAAAAAGAAGGAAGATTTTATATTCCTGAGGTTATGTAAACATTTTGCACTTTTATATTCAATAGCTCGATCAAGCCTGTAAACAGATGTCTTCTGAGTGGTTACCTCAGCTCAGTTCATGATATACAGCATACCAAAGAAGATTGCATTAAAGAAGTTATGTACATTATGAGGCTGGTTACTTTTAATTTCTAGGAAATCTCCTGGCTGTGCTTAATAACGATGACAGAGGTGTTTCATTCAAAGAACTCATAATCAGTACCTATGCAAATAAAACATGATAGACTTAAAAACAAAACAAAACTAAGGAAAACAAAACAAATCAGCATTTTTGTTTGTTTTTAAAAACAAGGTCTTCAATATAATGTTCTTTTAAATTCATACACAAATAATTCTTTTTAAAATGATCTGTTCAGAGACTGTATACAGTAGAGCACTCACTGTTCATTGTCTACAGTGAGCTGATCTGTCTGAAGAGCCCTGATTAACATTCTTTTAAAGAGCTCAGCTTGTTTCAATGAGAATTGTGATTGCTTTTTGATATGGAAGCCGCTGTGAGTATTTACACTTCTCACTTCAGCTGAATGTTGCTGGAGGCTTTACAGTTGCATCCAGGCATGACTTAAAAGATCTGAGACCATTTGTCACATATCCTGGAAAAATTAGGAGCCTTAATGTAGAGGGATTTGAGTGAATATTTTTCAGTGAATAATTTATTCAGGAAATGTAACCACTTTCTTGTTTAACTTCTCTGTGAACAATGATTTTAAGAATATATTTGCTCTTTGTCATCACTCTAATTATATTTTTTGCAAAAATATACTGTCCTAAATATTTATTCTCTATTGTATGATGATATTCAATGGTAGAGATGAGTTATTTTTTTGATTTATGATTTAGTATTTCAATTTCCAAGAGATTTAGCATGTCTATGAATAAACTGGTTTTAAAATCTCATGTAGGCCTAGGAGATATCCAGTATTCCTGTCAATTTACATGACCAAGTGATTTTCCTTATTCAGTGTTTCAAACAGCGACGGCTTTGATTAAGAGTAAGAAAGAACTGAAACAGGAAAAAGGAAGGACTAAACCATACGAACATTAGTTTTAGGAATATAATTTCTGCTGGAAAAAACTTCCACTGGTAGAAATACCAGGCCTCTCAGTCAAAATGTCTATAAATTAGTAATTTATGAATTAAGTCCATACCCAGGATGGTAGTTAAAGAAGATGGAAATTAACCCCATATATTGGGAAGAGGGTGATATGTTATAGTAGGGACATACTGCTCTGGGAGATTATTATTTTCCACCATCTTTACCCAGCAAAAGCATATAGAAAATAAAGGTATGACACTTCATTTTGTCCAAAAGCCAACAGTGGAGTAGTGCCGTTTCTGATTTTTTTGAGTCTTTATGAAGTTTTCCTCCCCAAAAGGCTAACTCCTTCCCTCCTATATCACTAGTCAGTGCACCAATTTTAAAGGTATCAGGAACGTTTTTTTTTTTATGGATGCACTTATGAGAATGTCACTTTAGTAAGAACTGTGACTGTTCTTGCTGACAAAAATGTGCTGATGAGACTATACATGAAGAAAAGCCTTCACCAAGAGACCACTCTTACACTAGTGCCTAACTCCAAGTTACCTCAGAGGAATAAGATGTCAGAACAGATAACAAGGCATTACTTTCATACTGCTAAAATGCCTCAGCTGTAAACTACTGCTGCAGTAAGTGACACAGAAGATGCAAAAAGCAACACTCGCGAGGGTAAGCATGGTGAGATGTTGTTTGGATAATGCAACAATGCATTGTGAGATTGTCATTTGCAATTAATTCAGCACCAGTGGTTGTCTAGACAAGTGTCATCATGTTTTATTTACATCATCCAACACCATTGCTCCTTCTGAGAAGCTCCTTATTTCTTACTTCACAGTTTGTCCCATTCATTCTACTGTTTAACATGGGCAATGGGAATCTGGCCCCTACTGAGACACTTGTTTCACCTAGTGAGAAAGTGCATGTATTACTGAGAAAACAGCATGATCTGAACTATGTATTTTAAAGATTTTATTTCACACTGGTGTTTCATATTCATATCTTTTTAACTTTTTAAGATTAGCATTGCCTTTGAAGAAAGAAAGAAGAGAATCTAGTTCATTTTCATCAAATTTCACACTGATATCTTTATAGTCATTCTCAAGTTTTACAACTCCCATTTTTAAGAGTTTCCCTTTTCTGCCTCTATTTCAAAGTGGGAAGCATGTTTTCATTTTTCTCTTTTCTGCCTCCCACTTACAGGTACATTTACCCCATGTATTCTATATATCTCTTCAGCTGTTCTCAGGTTTTTATGTTCTCTCCCTTTTTCATTATTTAATATCATTAATTATTTATAATATGTAGATTTTAAAACTTATCTTAAGGACTAATGATGCTGTTTGCCATGACATAAAAGAAAAAAAAAAAATATGTTGATGTGGACAGAGAGAAGAGGGAGAATAAGAAAAATAATTTCAGACACATAGAAACCTACTTATTTTGGTTTTCTTTGTTTGTTTGTCTGTTTTCCTGGGGGAAAGTCAGCAATAGAATTTTAAAAAGACAGGTTACACCTCTATGAAATATGGACAGAGGTTGGAAAAGTGTGTGAATTATCAGAGTGAAATAAGTAAAAAGAAATTAACTAAGAAAATACATTTGTAAATGTAATCTTAAAACTGCAGTAATGTATTTATTTCTACTAATTATGTTAGTCCACATAGCTTTTGGAAGAGATAATTTTTAAAAATCTTCTCTTCATGAGAAAGTTTCTTCTATATATTACAAAGATTAGACTCAGACTTTTGATTAAAAAAATGGAAAATACATATGAGTGTTCAGAACAAAATCTGAAAAGGTGTGCCAGTCAGGAGTTGGACTCAATGATCCTTGTGGGTCTCTTCCAACTCAGGATATTCCATGAGCAATCTACCTGTCACTTCTCATTCAGTGTAAAGATTGATTCCTAACTCTGATTCCATGAGATTTGTTTCTATTATGACTTATCATTTTCCATGATTTCTTCCATATTTCTTACATTCACTCTAAAACTTCAGAGCTACCAAGTAAATGTCTAAATTCACTATTTCCCAAAGAGTTACCTATTAACTGTTACCAAGAGAGTTTAGTAAAAGAGTTTACAGATGCTATGTGGACAGAAAGCTGTCTGAAAAACAAAGTCTTTTACTCATAAAACATCTTATTTCCTGAATGCAAGAAGAGGTTTCCTTCAATTTCACTCTAAACTGAAGATGGGAAAATTCCATGAGGAAGCCTGGAAATAGAACTTTTCATAATTGCAGTATGCTGCTGCTCAGAAAACTTAATCTTTTTTACTCTACAGTCTGTGGCTTTGGGAGACTCCTGAGGGTGAGGACATGGCACATCTCGGGGTGATATGATTCAAGGGCTTAAAGCACCAGTTCCCAGCCTTGTGCCAGCACTCTGGGGGTCCACAAGTGAGGAGGATGTTAGAGATGATGTTGTTCGAGTGAAAAACATTTCAGTCTCAATGAAGCAGCTTTGCTGGTAATGCTTGGTTTGATGGGAAATGTTCTAACTGGCTCTTAGCTCATTACCCAGCACAATGACAAATCTTGTTTTCAAGTTTCCTTTGCACTTTTGTCTATCTGCATCTATCCATTATTTCTTATCTAATTTCCAGTTTCCAAGCTCTTAAGGGCAGTGACCTTTGTTTTTTGTTTGTACTGCTTTGAAACACTATTTATAAATGATGTTTTAACACTCAGGTCTAAGAGTGACAATCTTTTTACTCAATAGGCTGGTGATTTAATCAGGAAGAAATAAATCAGCCAATAAATGGAAACATGCCTATTTTAGAAACTTGTGGTAAAATGTTTGACTAGCACGTATAACTATATCCTAAACAAAATATATTTTCCACAGGTTTATTTAGTCATACTTTCTTATTACAACACGAAGTGGTAGAAAATAAGGAGTTAATTCCTTAACTTACTTTTTCATGGTCTGATGGAAAAAGGAACGGGAAGTTGTTTTCCAGATATAAAGTTACCATCTTATCCCTATCACATGTGACAAATATGACAGGGAAATTCATCCATCTTCTCTTCTTTTCCTCTTGTATATTAGCAGGCAATGCAATTAAACTTCAAGGGGAATCTCATTCCTACATGAGTAACTCTAATTGTTGTCCACGTGTGGTGGTTTTACCCTGCTGGGCAGTTAAACTCCTCTGCAACTATTCACTCACTCCCCCTCCTCAAAGGAACAGGGCAAGGAAATATGATGGAAGGGGCTCAAAGATTGAGATAAGGACAGGGAGATCACTAACCAATTTTCATAATGGGCAAAACAGACTCAGTACAGGGAGATTAATATAATTTGTTGCTTATCACTAGCAGACTAGAAGAGTGAGAAACTAAAGGCAAATTAAAAACACCTTCCTCCCCATCCACCCTCTTCAACCTCCTCCCCCTGAGCAGCACAGGGGAATGGGAAATAGGGTCTGTGGTCAGCCCTTAGCATTTTGCCTCTGCCGCTCTTCCACTGTCACTCTCTGCCCCTGCTCCATGTGGGCTCCCCCCCACGGGATGCCCTCCTTCCCAAACTGAGCCTGCAGGGCCTGCCCACAGGCAGCAGCTTTTCAAGAACTGCTCCCACATGACTTCATACCATGGGGTCCATCCCCCAGGAGCAAACTGCTCCAGCATGGGTTCCCCACGGGTGGCAGCTCCCCCCAGCCCCCCTGCTCCTGCGTGGGTTCCTCTCCATGGGCTATAGCTGTGACCTGGGCTCTCCATGAGCTGCAGCCTCCTCCAGGCCACATCCACCTGCTCCACCAGGGGTTCCTCCATGGGCTGCAGCGTGGAGGACCCATGGGCTGCAGGGGGACAGCCTGCTCCACCAGGGACCTCTCCACAGGCTGCAGGGGAACTTCTGATATGTGTCTCCTGCCCTCCTCCTGCACTGACCTTGAGGCCTGCAAGGCTGGTTCTCACTGCTATCTTCCAGGTGCTGTTGCACAGCAGTTTTTTCCCCTTCTTAAATCTGCTCTTCTAGAGGTCCAAGCAACATCACTCACTGGCTCGGCTCTAGGCAGTGGCAGATCCCTTTTGGAGCCAGCTGGAGCTGGCTCTGATCTGTCCATGGGGCAGCTTCTGGGCTCTTTGCACAGAAGAAAGATCCACCCCTGAAGTCCACCCTGCTATCAAACCCTTGCCATGTGTTGTGGTTTTACTCGGGTGGTCAGCTTAGTTCTACCACGGCTGCTCTCTCACTCCCACTCCTCGAAGAGGAAGGGGGAGAAAATATGACACAAAGGGCTCAAGGTTTGAGATAAGGATGATTTAATTACAGGATAAAGGAAGAGGAAAAAAAAAAAAAAAAGTCAAAGCATAGAGAGAAAAAAGCAGTTACTCTCTACTTCCCATCAGTGAGTGATGTTTGGCCATGTCCTAAGAAGCAGGGCCTCAATACACATAGCAGTTGTTTGGGAGGACAGATTCTTGCACAATGAGAGCCCCTCCCCTCCTTCCCCCTTCCCACTTTTTATTGCTGAGTATGACATCAGATGGCATGGAATATCCCTTTGGTGGGTTTAGGACAGCTGCTCTGGTGATGTCCCCTCCCCATCACTTGGCCACCCCCAGCCTGCTGTCTCTTGGGGGCTTGGAGGGAGTCCTGATGCAGTGCCAGTACTGTGCACCAATACACACAACACTGATGTGATACCAATGCTGTTCTAGCTACAAGTGCAGAGCACAGCACTGTATGGGCTGCTGCCAGGAAAGTTAACTCCAACCCAGCCAGACCCAGCACACCATTTAAATCCAAAACACCATGAAAGCTTTGCAGAGCCACCGTAGCTTTGGCTAAATGGATGGATTCTCTTTTGTCTCATGTATTATGAATGGAATTGGAAAGTAATTTCTGCTTATGAAACTACATGCAGGTACATTGACATTAAGTGATTCTATTAGTTACATATGGGTATTCATAGAAGAACTGGTTTTACTTTTTTTTTTTTTTTTTTTTTTTTTTTTCTGTACCATGAATGATTGGCCTAGAAAGCACATGCTAAGAACAGTTTTGTACTAATTCTTGTAAAGTTTGTTGTAACGAAATATAGCAGTTTTTCTAAAGAATGTTGACTGTTCTGTAATTCACATACTTTTCTACAATCGTGGGAAAGATATGCATCAGAAAAGTAATGCCTAAAAGGAAATTCATCACAGTCAGTCCTTTCTTCTGGAAAGTAGAAACAGAGAAAACCTGTGCGGAGATAGAAACTTCTTTGAAGAGGACTTTGCTGTAAAAATTACGTTAATACTTTAACTTTAGGTTCCCTATGAGGTATAGTTTATCTGCAGATGCAATGCTATAAAATACATGCAGTTATCAGTAGGTGAGATGAATTACATACATAGTTATTGTGAAATACAATGCTAACTAAACGCAGTATCTTTTCAACAAAACTATGTAGTAAGTACACGTAATTCCCACTCAAATAATCTTAACTCTTTATTTAGTTGTAAAACTGTGTAACTCAAAAATGCCATTATGATTAATGTATAGACTTGTCAAATGAAAACAGAACCTCATTGTGTTAGGTACTTTACTAATGGAAGAGAAAGACTTCTTCAAATAACTTACAATTGAGAAGGTGAGATACATAGAATGTGGAAAGGAAATCTGTACCTAAATTCAATTTAAAACATTCATCTAAAATAGGAATGTAAACAGGTTTGTGAAAGGTAACCCTTTTCCTTGAGATGCATTCCTTGCCTTTTCAGTGCATACAAACTATAACAAAATAAATGCATATATACAACAGTTACAATGAAAAAAAAAAAAAAAAAAAAAAAAAAAAAAAAAAATCACATCTACTTTACTGGCTCATTCCCTCTGTCCAGGTTCAGTGCATTCTGAACTTCAGCTGTCCCAGACTGCTCTCATTCAGAGCTCACTTTTGCAGACCTGTTTGCATCATGCACATAACTAAGGTATTGGAAAGTGAACCAAGAGACTCACAGATCCTCAGCAGGCTGATTTTGTGTGATGGCCATGGTGCATTCCTGTGTTAAAAATTTTTACAGACCTCAGCTCTGTACTGCTGAAACTCCATTCTGTGCACATATACTAGTTTTAACTGGTGGAGTTGAAGAAAATTATATGGTTAAACTGTAGTACTCACACTGTAATAACCCCCTATGTCAAATACTACTGCTATGGCTGCTTACACTATATTGTTTCCATGCACTTAGTTTAATTATCATTATTTCTACTAAAGCTGTGTGATAAACACATGTTCTATGCACAGCCCAAGTAAATCACGTGTTTCTTAGTATGCACCGTCATTTATTCTGTCAAATACTATCTTCAGTTTCTAACATGTAACTGCACAGGCAAATACCAATAATGAATCTATTGTGTTCATTACTTACTTTACTCAGCCTTACTCAGACACAGTTTATTATACATAAAAAACAGAGTTAGTTCACATTCTTATCAGGAGTTAGAAACATACATCTATCTTTTCAGAGGATATAGTGAATAGCTAACTGCCATACTTTAATTATATGAATGATTTTTATTTTTTTTATTTTTTCAATATTTTCTTCTCATGAAGAGGAGCTTAAATTATATGAAAACATGGACATTGATATTAATGGCAGCATAGTCCTATAAAAAATAAATAGGCCAACAAAAATATCAGTAATGTGAAGTTCATTTTTTCTAAAATGTAATCATAATTTTTACTTTATCAGTCTTAGTATTAAGTAAAGTTCACAAAAAGTAAGTAGCTTTGTCCAAAATCTAAATGATGTTCTTACTCAGCTATAATTTATTCTGAATTAAGATGAGCTCTTTATAGCATTTCATGGAGATCACAGTCTACTGATGCAAGAGGAAAGGCGCCCATATTCACATCTTTTATTTGAGAATTTCAATACATTTACACAAACTATGCACTTACAATTTCCATCTTTTCATCAGCTAAAAGCCGACTTGGTTTGTTAAGCATCTAAAAACAACTGTTTAGAACTATATCTTTTCCCTCTAAGTTTTATATGTAATTCCATTTACTGATTAAAAATTGTAAAGTGATTAACTTTAATTTAAACAGGCATCCTTATTCTCTCCCCCAGTTTTTTTTTGGAGATTCTGAAGTATTTGTAGTTTAGAGAAAGAGTTGTTGCCACTGACTTTTGTGTTGTGTGTTTTTAAATTGCATGTTATTAAATTAGAAGTTATGTTAAAAGATGTCTTGCACTTATTAGAGTTAAATATTTCATGGCAATATGATGTTATTGCTTCTGATGGGAAAGCTGTACAGAAGATGAAAAATTCCATTAGAGATTTGCAAAGAAAACATGTATTAATAGTTGATTGGAACATATCTATTTATTTGTCACAGTGAAAGAAACCAAGTCATCTTAGAAGTGGAAAAGACAAGCTTCCAGGGAACAAGGGGACATGAAGTGTGGGAAGCTTATCCTCTGAGCATTTTTAGTGGTATTATTATTTTATTTTTATTATTTTATTTTGCTTATTATGCTTTCTTGATTCACCGAGATGAAGAAATAATTTTGTAGTTTTAAGGTTCATTACTGGTACCTAGTCCACTATTGTAAAAGTTTCAAATAATTGAAAACACATCTCCCAGGCATTTGTAAATTTTGTAGTCAACAGCTTCCTGAGAAGATGTCTACTTGGTAATTGATTATGCATTATTTGCAGCCACTCTCTGGAGCTGGGGGTGAGAAGCAACTCTAGGATTCTTATAATGATAAAATAAAGTGAAAACAAACCGTGAAAAATAACATTGGGTGAACAGAGATATAAGGATAAAAACAGAAAATCATAAAAATTATCCTTTATACATTTAAGAGATAAAATATTTGAAAATCCAATGTTGACTAAAACTATTCTTATTTATATGGTATTACTGTATGCATTTAGTCATTCTTATATATATATATATATTTTAAAAAGTTCAGAATTATCTAGGAAATATGTTGTTTTCTAAACCTAAACAAAACAAAAAACAAAACAACAACAACAACAAAAGACGCTTTACCTCCAAATAAGTAAAATAATTATTGCTACCAATGTTCAGCTTACAGTAAGTTATAGAGCACCTACAGCCTATGGGCATTTGCATTTTGACAGTAAAATTCCCTCAGGGAGGTAAACCTTTGTTTCCAAATATGCATATCCACAATCTCTAAATTTGATAATAACAAGAAAGGCCTTTGACCTAGTGAATAAGTATATGTACATAGAAATCCATTGTGCTTATGATGAGAGTCCTATTATAATTACAAAGCAAATACTTATATATATATATTTCAAGCAAGCTGTGCATGCAAAGTGCACTTATGCAACACAGTGGATTAAATCCTACACATTTGGCCTCTATACTCTTTTTCAAACTGGGGTCTAAAGATATCTAAATCACTTGGCTGGCTAAACCCCTCTTTGGAGGTCTTTTGCTATTTGGCACATTCCCCATTTCTAGCTGCCTGTCTGAGATGTTCAGCAATACTAACTTTAGTCTTTTTTTTTAAATCCATCCTATGATGCCAAATTCTGCAGAATAAATTTTGCATTGACATGACTGAAAATCAAGAAAAAAAAAAAAAAGAAAAAAAAAAGTATTATCTTTATATAAGTTTTATGTTATGTTGATAAATTCAGTTCATTAAACTGAAAAAAAAAAAAAATACAACCAGGATTAAATAGTGGCATATCTTCTTGATTATATCCTTTATCCATCCCCTAATAGTAACAGTTGGCATATGAGTGACATTTTCCACCTTCAGATTGCTGTAGGGTGATCTATTTAATGCAAGTTAAACTGTGAATATTGCTTAATTGCACTTTTTTAAACCTCCATCTCCATAATTTGCACCAAATCAGCTTTATTACTGAAAAAAAGAATTAATATTAATTGTCCTTTGAAAAGCTGCATACTACTGAGACTTCATTATCACAGCAAAAAAAAAAAAAAATAAAAAATCAATGAAAATAAACATAAATAATGAAGAAAAAAAAATTCCTTGGTCAAAGTCTGACCTAATTTCACCAAATGATTTCCAATTGCATAAATAGTCTTCTAAAGGTCAAAAAGACAGTCAGTACAAAGCTACCATAACCTGGCCCCTAATATATTAGTATCCTGTGAATTAAACAACATACAAAGAAAAAAAAATCAAAGAAAATCAATTTAACTGATGCATAATTCTCACTTTTTACTCACTTGTGAATTCATAAGACTCAGTAACTCACAATAGATTACCAAATTTTTATAAAGAATCTAAAAACTGTGATCTAAATCTTGTTTTGGGTTTTATTTATTTTAGTTGCATTGGGTTATATAAACAGTTATCTTAGCAGTTAACAATACGTAACAGCCATTTACCAAAATCTCAGAATACTTAAGCATACTTGGTATTGTTTTCAGTTTAACAATAGTAATAGAAACATTCTGTAGCACAGTAAGATTAAAGGTTGAATTTCCATAACCTCATGTGATCTATAAATTAAGGAATTATTTTTTATTACTAATGAGCAAAGAAAGAATCTCAAAAAGTGGTTTGCAGCACTGGAAGAAAAATATAAGAAGAATGTACTAAATTGAAGTTAAAATTTTATTCCTGAATCCTTTCTCTCATTTATAGTCTGGTCATACAAATCCATGGGAAATTCAGTGTTTCATCTGTTAGCCTTAGTTTTCAGAGAACTAAAAGTTATGCTACCATACTTTCTGTACATATATGTACATATGTCAATCCTAAATGGATCAAAATACATTCAAGTAAAAAATAAACATTTATAATAAATTTCTCATTACATCTGAATCTCTCTGTCCTCCAGATCTGATTATAACACCTAGGTTTTTAGCAGTAGATATAAAAGTGTGTTAAAAGGAGGTATTGTTTCTATAGCATCATAGATCAGATCTTGAAAGGTCACCTACCCCAGCCTGCACATCCAAGACACAATCAGCTATAACTAACCCACCCAAGACACATATTCATCTGATCTGCTCTAAAAAAAAATCTTCAGCGAAGGAGTTTCCATACCTTCCCAGTCTACTGTGTTGCATATTTGTCTTCAAAGTTGTCATTCTTTTCAAATTCCTCCTATAGTCTTCTGAGGAACCTCAAGTCCATTACTTCTTATTCTGTTCTCAGGAAAAAAAAAAAAAATAAAATAAAATAAAAAAATTCCCTTCCTCTTGTAGCTCTCCATTATACATTAAAAGGCTCATCATATCTCACCTCAGCCATTTTCTATCTAGATTAAGTAACCTCCTTTTTTTTTTTTTTTGTTTTTTTTTTCAATGTTTCCCATTGATCATCTCTGTTATTCTCTAGACTGACTCCAGATGGAGAAAGTCTCTCATTTAGCAGTCTCTTGAACTTCCAGCTAAAGTCCTAACTGATGGGTGGAATGAATAGAATATTTATTTTTCTCTGAAGATGTTTATTCTGTTCATACATTTCTACATGAGAGCTACTTATTTAACAAAATCACATCCTTAATTTGCAATCATATATAGATTTTTTGCTGGTCTA
Source organism: Oxyura jamaicensis (assembly GCF_011077185.1). NCBI lineage: Eukaryota > Metazoa > Chordata > Aves > Anseriformes > Anatidae > Oxyura > Oxyura jamaicensis. The sequence goes on from NC_048893.1 coordinate 33,764,112, forward strand.
CTTTAAGGCATGACTGGAGAGGGGAAATCTATTGAAGTACAAATTTGAATCTGCTTCTCACTATTTGTGTTAGGCTTAAGTGTATGTTCTTTTTCTTCTTTCTTTCTTTCTCTCTCTTTTTCTTTTCTTTCTTTCTTTCTTTCTTTCTTTCTTTCTTTC
>NC_048893.1:33764370-33806055 GCF_011077185.1 Oxyura jamaicensis
TTCCTTCCTTCCTTCCTTCCTTCCTTCCTTCCTTCCTTCCTTCCTTCCTTCCTTCCTTCCTTCCTTCCTTCCTTCCTTCCTTCCTTCCTTCCTTCCTTCTTTCCTTCCTTCTTTCCTTCTCTCTCTCTCTTTCTTTCTTTCTTTCTCTTTGCATGAATTGGAGGAAAAGTTGTTGTTTGTTTGTTTGTTTGTTTTTGTTTTAATTCAAAATTGAATATAAATCATACTACTGGGGAACTTTGTAAAGATCAGACTAGCTGACAGTAAAAGAATATTTGTTTCATGAATAAACCTACTCCTTTATTAGTTGTATGCCAGAGTCATAGTCATACAGATGGGTGTATTCTGTCTTCATACTTTCAGATTATTGTAGAGATCTGCCACATTTACAGGTCTACTCTGCCTTCATTCAGCCAGGAAAACAAATACTGTACTTTGTCTTCTGAACTTTTGGGATTTGCTGCTGTTGTTCATTCACATTCAGACAATATCCTGCAAGCAGTCTTAAAATAGATTTGTAGATTTGCTGGCAAAGACATTGATTCATAAAACAAACAAACAAACAAACAAACAAAACCCTCTAGTTCCCATCTCTAGACCTTTATTGTCCACTTGACAGATTGTTATTATTAAGAAGTGTTTTGCAAAGAAGCAGAGTTCTTTCAACGACCAATAACTTTTCCATAATTTTCTTCTTCTATTTTAGTTCTCTTTCATTCTGATGTAAAAATGTCATTTTTACTTATCAAAGATCATAAGAATCTGTGGACTTATGCATGATTTTCAAAGGAGATAAAAAACCAACTTTGAATTTTAAGTGATATTGTCAGAGGTATTTCCTGACACAGAGAAAGATTCATAAATTTCTCTTAAGATTTGAATTTTGAACCAGTTCAGAATACAAAATAGGTGGCAAAGCGTGTGAAAGAGAAAATGTTTATTATACAATTCCAAGGACTATTAGGGTTCCTTTACCAGATTGGTGTAGATTTCTGATCCATTTAGCCTCCCAATGGACAGGCCAGTTTAAAGTAAACCTTTCTCTGTTATTGGTATTGGATATAAGTTATTTTCACAAGCAGAACTTAATCTAGTATAGTTTTTTTTTTGTTTCTTTTCCTCATATACTTTATTTGTAAAAATGGACTTTAATTGAATTTTAATTGAATTTAATTGAAATTTAATTTAATACCTCATACTTTTTAACTTGTCAGACACTCTACCTTGTCTGTACTTTTTGTTCTCTGTTATTTTTAGTACCCATATTATGGGCAGGGACACCTGCCACGAGACTAGGTTGATGAAAGCCCCATCCAACCTGACCTTCAACACTTCCAGGGAGGGGCCATCCATAGTTTCCATGGGCAGCCAGTTCCAGTGCCTCACCACCCTCAGAGAAATTAATTTCTTCCTAATATCTAATCTAAACCTGCCCTCTTTTAGTTTAAAGCCATTACTCCTTGTCCTATCATTCCATTCCCTGACAAAGAGTCCCTTCCCAGATTTCTTGTTGGCCCCCTTTAGGTACTAGAAGACTTCTATAAAGTCTCCTCAGAGCCTTCTCTTCTCCAGGCTGAACAAGCCCAACTCCCTCTGCCTATCTTTGTAGGAGAGGTGCGCCAGCCCTCTGACCATCCTCATGGCCCTCCTCTGGACTTGCTCTAACAGGTCCATGTTCTTCTATTTTTGGAGGCCCCAGAGCTGAACACAGTACTTCAGGTGGGGTCTCATGAGAACAGTATCATCTCCCTCAACCTTTAGCACAAAGAAAAGTAATGTTTCCTTTGTGCTAAAAAAAACAGGTGTCAACAGAATATAAAACAAACAAAACAAACAAAACAAACAAACAAAAATTATATTTTATATATTTATACCCAATACATTTAAAGAAATAAGAGCTAAAATTTATTTAAAATAACAAAAATGACTCAAAGAAATGCACCTAGGACTCAAAACCACACAAAAAGAGTGCTAAGTTTCGCCACACTCTAATAAAAGTTACACAAGTCCTGTCTCAATTGGGAAATTTGAAAGTGCATATATTTGGTCTATTCCATAAATGTTAGGCATACGTAAAGCTAAATAACTATAGTTAAATGGAGCTGGCCTATCTCACCAGATGAGAAAGATGAATAAGCAGGTGAGTAAGTTTCTCATTTCCTTTTTAACTAATAAAGAACAAGTTTGCTTACAGAGCTCCAAACCTGTTCTTTGGAGGTGTTTATACTTTCTATAAAGGCAACCTAAGAGGCAAAACAAACTTTTCTACTCATTTGTGCTTCTCTAGCTGATAGATGCATTGGTTTGTACCAGTGAATGGCATTCGCCAAAATAGAAAAATTAGATTTTTGACACACTCCTGACAGTTCCAAATATCCCACAATTATTGGTTGGTTCTTCCCAAGATGATGAAGATCATAATCAAGATACAATGAATTACAATGAGGAGATATTCATTGCAGAACTTTATAATGAATATGTTATTAAGATTATATGTGAAGGAATACATTTTGTTCATGTGTTTGCTTCCTTAAGTTTAAATCTTTATGCTGTTCTCTAAAAGTCTTAAAGGTTTTTCTTTACAGTCACAGGTTTTAGAAACACTAAATTTATTATTAATTTTTGTAAGCTGAGATTCTTATATTTCCAAGAACTGGATCTGTAATGGAACAAGAATTAGTAATATTAAAAACAAACAAGCAAAAAGAAACAAAGCAAACAACAACAGCGACAAGCAATCAAAGGGATTTTTGTTTGTTCTTTTATTTGTTTTCTCAGAGCTCAAAGTCATCGAGCTTTAGCAAGCTAGAGGTCACAATTCTCATCAAGCTTTAGCAAGCTAGAGGTCACAATTCTCATTGAGCTTTAGCAAGCTAGAGGTCACAGTTCTAGAGGCAAGAGTACTGAATGGAAATCTAGGGAAGTGTTGATATTAAAACACCCCCAACATAGTTGACAAGATTAGGAATCCTTACAGTATCTATGTATAGAATAAATATTATTTCTCAGATCAGGAAAAAAAAGCTGGAGAAAATAGGTTAAATTTTGGCACCATTATTAATTGGAGCAATGAAAGATATTACCATTACTCATCAGTTTTGCCTTCACTAAAGCTTTAAATTGACTATTACAACCTTATGATCAGTCTTTATAGTTACTCCACTTAACTGATGGCCCAAACAGATGTACACATGCATTTTTTTTTTTTTCTTAACTGATTTGCACTCACTCACTAGGCATGAAACAGCTCATCCCCATAAGGTGACATACATGCTTTTTCCCTCACAACTCTTTTTGATAGCTGAAATACTGCCATTCTCTTTTAATTTATCATGTTTATTGCTGATATATTTTTATATATTTTTAAAAAAATATTTAAATGATCTCCATTTTTTTAGGTGCTAACAAACAGTGTTATTACAAGGTTATTTGTTCATTATAGAAGCACTCTCTTCTGTAAGTGCCATATTTTGGAAATCCATTATAGCAAATGGATCTTTATAGTAAGCCTCAATTTGATTAAATATTTTTGAACATCCCCACACAATTCTCAGCTGTACTCTGCATTAAGCAAAATACATCTTAATTTTAGAGCTAGAATTGGATTTAGGTCCTTAGAGATATACATGTTTCTTTGTTTACTGGCAAGTATCCAGATCTGCACATTTAGAATCACTCCCAAGTTTCCCCAGCCTCTGAACCGGCACAGAATCTTATGAGTTCAATTTGAAGACACTGTAGTTTCACAAATCCTAAGCTGGAAGTTCTGTGCTGCAGCCTGAAGATTCAGGCACTGAACCTTGCCTCAAATTTCTTTTCTGCAAACCTCCCTTCTTCTCCTTTCCCCCCAAAACAGAGACCGTCTTTCTTTGAATAAATATCCCTTAGCACTTATTGTGTCTTTCTACATACTGTGTGCTAAATATGATGCCATGAAATTCTAATTCAGTTATCACTTCACAGAATAATCAAAACTTATTTTGGAGAGAACTGAAGTTTAACTTTCAAAATCTCTCATATTATGTCCTTAAAAACAGTCATACGGAGATAGTTTAACATAGTCTACTGACCCTGCTTCTGTCATGTCACTCAACATTACAGAATTATATTTTTCAGATATAACTTTAACCTCTTTCCAAAAGACTAAAACCAGATCTACATGCTAGTCATTAATCATGGAAGTTAATTAAAAATATTAATTATAAATACTTACTTTGTACTGCATGCAGTTTATTGACTATCAATAATGGTTGACACCCATCACCTGAAATTCTCACTTCCACACACTAACGACATTGGTTTCTCCTTCTAAGCCCAGGGATATTGAAGTTTAGTGATATAAGCCCATGAAATAAAAGAAAACAAATAAAATATACCTTCTGGAGAATCACAATATGCAATTGTATCACCCTACTGGTCAATATCAAATATTCTGTATATTTTATAGTTAGCAGTGACAGCAGGATAAATTCAGTGTTTCATTACTTGGTCTATTGTATAAATCATAGAACCGTAGAATCATTCATGTTGGAAAAGACCTGATTGTCTAGTCCAACTTTTAACAAAGTGATAAAGTCCACCACTTAAACTATGCTACCAAGTTCTAAATCTACATCTTTACTGAAGATCTCCAAGGATGGTGACTCAGCTACTTCCCTGGGCAGCCCATTCCAATGCTGCCCAACTCTATCAGTAAAGAAATTTCTCCTAGTATCCAGCCTAAACCTCCCTTGGCACAACTTGAAATCATTTCCCCTCATCTTATCAGTCAGTGCTTGGAAGTCTTAAGAGCCCAAGCCCCACCTCTCTATAGCCTCCTTTAAGGCAATTGTAGAGAACAATAAACTCTTCCCTGAGCCTCCTTTTCTCTATGTTAAACAACCCCAGTTCCTCAGCTGCTCCTCATAAGACTTTTTTTCTAGAACCCTCACCAGCTTTATTGCCCTTCTTTGGACGTGCTCCAAGGCCTCAATGTTCTTCTTGTAATGAGGGACACAAAACAATACAGTACTAGATGTCTGGCCTCACCAGAGCTGAGTATGGAGGGACAATCACTTCCCTAGTCCTGCTGTCCACACTGTTTCTGTTACAAGCCAGGCCACACTGTTCCTGACACAAACCAGGATGCTGTTGGTCTTCTTGGCCAGCTTAGCACACTGCTGGTTTATATTCATCCAGCTACACTCTTCCCCCAGCCTGTAGCATTGCATGGAGGTGTTGTAACCCAGGTGCAGGACCCAGGACTTGACCTTATTGAACTTCATCCAGCTGGCCTCAGCCCATTTGTCTGGCCTATCTGGATCCATCTGCAGAGCCCTCATACTCTCAAGCAGATCAACACTAGTGCCTAACTGGGTGTTTGTAGACTTACTGAGGTTGCACTTGATCCCCTTGTCCAGATCATTGATAAAGATATTAAAGAGAAATGGCCCCAGTACAGAGCCCTGGGGGACTCCACTAGTGACTGGCCTCCATCTGGATTTATCTCCATTCACCATGACTCTTTGGGCCAGTCCACCCAGCCAGCTTCTAATCCAGAAAAGCATAGAGTTGTCCAAGCCCTGACAAGCCAGCTTCTTCAGGTCGTCACATGAATATGTTTTATAATATCATTTGCAAAAGCTCAGTATTATGTGCTTGTATTCCTTCATATCACTCCTCAGTAACACTCTCACCTATGGCTGATCCATTTAAGGAGTCTGGAATCACATATTAATTGCATATTTAAGAACTATATACATATATATATATAGGGGGGTAATGATTTTTCATTTTAATTTGAGTTAAGTCTATAGCTTTGAGAACTAACAAATTTAGCAAGGCTTAATAAAAAGCATTCATGGTTTGCCAATGTAGCCTTTGTATTTTAAGCAAAGAAGTTACATAGTTATGCCTCTTCAGAATGGCAGTTAACAATTACTAATCTTTGAATTCAACCTTCTAGCTAAATAATTGCAGATGATGTTTAGTGTAAAAAAGAAAAAAAAAAAAAATCTGCTTTGATTTCCCGATAAAAAAAATTGGGGAGTTTTATCTCTCTCTCTCTCTCTCTCTTTATTTATTTATTTATTTATTTTCAGCATAGACTTCTGTTTTTCAGGTAAAATTTCAGCCTCTGTGTTTAAACTTCTCTGTTTAAACAGAAGATGGGAAGTATAATTTCCTTCCATAAGCTGGAACTCAACAAAAGTTCAAAGATCTTGCCCTGGAAAGACAGGTGCTCACAAGCTTAAAAATAAAACAAATAAAAACAAACAAAAAACTCACAATTTTATTTTACATCTTCAAATATAATGCAATGAGCAGATCAAGAACAATGATATTTCCACAAGGTGGATATCATTCTGTATAACTGCAGCTTAAAATATAAATCTCTTATGAAATCCATTAATAACAAATATGAACAGAATTAATATCCTCTTTTCTATGAGCTTGTCCACCTTTAAAGGTCAGTCTACGTGAGAATACTTTTCTCTTGCCAAAGTTTCAGAGATAAAGATCCAAAAAATTTCCAGGAGCACTAGTAAACAGGCACAGTGAAAGCTTTCACTTCCTCATTTATGTGTATGCTTCTGTTTATCTATAATACCTTTAATCATGATCTTCAAAACACTATACTGCTTTAATCTATCTCTACTATCAAGCTATGCTGTACAGGTCTATCAGATCGGCAATATTATATGGTGAATTTTAATCTTCATTTTGGGTGAAAAAATTTCAGATTTATTTTTTAAAAATAGATTTTTAGAAAAACAAAATCTAGCCTTCTTGAAGATGATAATTTGGACTCCTGCATGTAAATTTTCCCCACTAACTGTGATACTGCATTTGCAGAACCTTCACAGAATCACAGAAACACAGAATCATCTAGGTTGGAAGAGACCTCCAAGATCACTGAGTCCAACCTCTGGCCTAACACTAACAAGTCCTTCACTAAACCATATCCCTAAGCTCTACATCTAAACGTCTTTTAAAGACCTCCAGGGATGGTGACTCAACCACTTCCCTGGGTAGCCTATTCCAATGCCTAAGAACCCCTTCAGTAAAGAAGTTCTTCCTAATATCCAACCGAAACCTCCCCTGAAACAACTTTAGCCCATTCCCCCTCGTCCTGTCACCAGGCACATGGGAGAATAGACCAACCCCCACCTCGCTAAAGCATACCTGTAGAGTGCGATAAGGTCGCCCCTGAGCCTTCTCTTTTCCAGGCTGAGCAATCCCAGCTCCCTCAGCTGCTATTCATAAGACTTGTTCTCCGGACCCCTCACCAGCTTCATTACCCTTCTCTGGACTCGCTCGAGCACCTCGATGTCCTTCTTGTAGCGAGGGGCCCAAAACAGAACACAGTACTCGAGGTGCAGCCTCACCAGAGCCGAGTACAGGGGGACGATAACCCCCCTAGCCCTGCTGGCCACACTGTTTCTTACGCGAGCCAGAATGCTGTTGGCCTTCTTGGCCACCTGAGCACCCTGCTGGCTCATATTCAGCTGACTACCAACCAATACTCCCAGGTCCTTCTCTGCCAGGCAGCTTTCCAACCACACATCTCCCAGCCTGTAACACTGCTTGGGGTTATTGCGCCCCAGGTGCAGGACCCGGCATTTGGCCTTGTTGAACTTCATACCGTTGGCCTCCGCCCATCAGTCCAGCCTATCCAGATCCTCCTGCAGAGCCTTCCTACCCTCAAACAGATCAACACATGCACCTAACTTGGTGGCGTCTGCAAACTTACTGAGGGTGCACTCGATCCCCTCGTCCAGATCATCGATAAAGATATTAAAGAGGACTGGCCGCAGTACTGAGCCCTGGGGGAATCTACTAGTGACCGGCCTGCAACTGGATTTGACTCCATTCACCACAACTCTCTGGGCCCGGCCATCCAGCCAGCTCATAACCCAACGAAGCGTATGCCAGTCCAAGCCATGAATAGCCAGTTTCTTGAGGAGAATGCTGTGGGGAATGGTGTCAAAAGACTTACTGAAATCAAGGTAGACCACATCTACAGCCTTTCCCTCATCCACTAAGCGTGTCACCTTGTCATAGAAGGAGATCAGGTTCGTCAAGCAGGACCTGCCCTTCATAAACCCATGCTGACTAAGCCTGATCGCCTGCTTGCCCTGCAAGTGCCACATGGTGATGCTCAAGATAATCTGCTCCATGAACCTCCCTGGCACTGAGGTCAAAGTAACAGGTCTATAGTTCCCTGGGTCTACCCTCCAGCCCTTCTTGTAGATGGGTGTCACATTTGCTAGCCGCCAGTCAAGTGGGACCTCCCCCGATAGCCAGGACTGCCGATAAATGATGGAAAGCGGCTTGGCCAGCTCCTCCGCCAGTTCTCTCAGTACCCTCGGGTGGATCCCATCCGGCCCCATCGACATGCGTACATCCAAATGCTGTAGCACGTTGCCAACCATTTCCTCGTGGATTGTGGGGGCCACATTCTGCTCCCCATCCCCTTCCACCAGCTCAGGGTACTGGGCGTCCAGAGAACAACTGGTTTTGCTGTTAAAGACTGAGGCAAAGAAGGCATTAAGAACCTCAGCTTTTTCCTCATCTCTGGTTACTAAGTTTCCCCCCACATCCAGTAAAGGGTGGAGATTGTCCTTAGTCCTCCTTTTGGTATTGATGTATTTATTAAAACATTTTTTGTTATCTTTAATGGCAGTAGCCAGACTGAGCTCTAGATGAGCTTTGGCCTTTCTAATTTTATCTATGCACAGCCTCGCAGCATCCTTGTAGTCCCCCTGAGTGGCCCGCCCTCTTTTCCAAAGATAATAGAACCTCTTTTTTTTCCCTAATCTCAATCCACAACTCTCTATTCAGACAGGCCAGTCTTCGTCCGCGCTGACTTGTCTTTGGGCATGTGGCGACAGACCTCTCCTGTGTCATTAAGATTTCTTTCTTGAAGAGTGCCCAGCCTTCCTGGGCTCCTCTGCCCCTCAGAACCACCTCCTTGGGACTCTGCCAACCAGTGGCCTGAACAGTTCAAAGTCAGCCCTCTGGAAGTCCAAGACAGTGGTCTTACTGGTCCCCTTCCTGACTTCGCCAAGTATCGAGAACTCTACCATTCTGTGCCCAAGACAGCTCTCGACCACCGCATCTCCCACCAGTCCTTCTCTGTTAGTGAACAGAAGGTCTAGCAGGGCACCTCCCCTGGTAGGCTCTCTAACTAGCTGTGTCAGGAAGCTATCTTCCCTGCTCTCCAGAAACCTCCTAGACTGCTTTCTCTGGGCTGTGTTGTGCTTCCAGGATATGTTAGCGAAGTTGAAGTCCCCCACGAGAACAAGTGCTGATGATTTCGCAACTAAATGCAAAACCTTTCAGCTGCATCTCCACATAGATGATTTTCAGTCACTCTGTTACAATACAATGTAGTGAAAAATGCTCCACTCTCTTCAGAAGTCCCAATCTGCCCGACTTTGGGCAGAATTAAGGTTCACATATATAGGAAGGACTAGGATTTGCTGGGATTGTCAACTCATTTTAAAAGGTAAACTCCGCAACAAAATATCTTAGAGAAGAGATAATATTTGGAGACTGGCTTTGTCACATACAGAGGTTGCGTATCAATGTTATCCTGATGGAATAGGGCAAAAACAAAACAAAATAAAACAAAACAAAACAAACAGAAAAATTCTTTTGCAAAACTGTGCTGATTCTCACAATATATACAAAATATTAAATACACAGTCTTTTTTTTAGGTAAAACACAGGTAATAAACATGATAGTGTACAAATAAATACATAATGTATTCTGACATTGAGATTAAAAAATTAACCTTTTTATATATTAAATAAGAAAAATGGTTATTTAGTATTCTTATATGGATCTTACTGTTAAGTTAAACAAGCACGTTATTAATATATTTCCCTGTCACACCTACATAATTTTTTTCATGATATGACTAATCTTAATCATCCTTTCTTCTCCCAGTTTCAGATACACATTTTATTTTTCTTGTCTACTGTGAGAAACCTTCAGCAAGAAGAGACTTTTTCCCCCTTAGCAACCATATTTATTTTTGTTTTGGACAGACTTCTCTTACCTGATATTGTCAACGTGATATTTTATTTGATGCCATTTTCATTGAAAACTATATGAACAATTTTAAAAAATGCAATTTACTGTAGTCTGCTCAAATAAGCACTGCGAATATGCTAATGAATTCTGAGCTGGGATTTTGCATAAACAATTCATGTAGTATGCACTTTTTATTTATGTTTTTATGTCCAATCACAGAATCACTCAGCTGACAGGACTGGAAAAGATCTCCTGGGTCATCTGTTTCAATCTTCTTGCACTTAACAGATATTTTTTTCATTGCTAGTCTGTCACCTGGAGGTGTATGTTTGTGTGTGAACACAGAAATACAAATATATGTATACATACATATATATATATATACACAAAATATATTTCCTAAAATGTAATGCAATCTTCTGTCAAGCAGTTGCAGCAATTGTACCTCAACTTTCTCTCCAGAAATCATTTCATTATCTAATTGTTCTTAATGCAAAAAAAAAAAAAGTCAAATGTGTTTATCTTTATTTTTTTTTTCTGTTTCAAATCCAAATACAGTCTTATGCACTTTATATATTCTAACCTTCTCTTTTGAAAAATGATGTTTAAAATACAATTATAAGATACAGTTGCACTCTTCATATATTCTCTTACATACAGAAACATGGGTTTAATTTTGTTCCTTCTCAGTTTTATATACTCATGTCCTTTAGTCACCTAACCGGGGTAACTGTACTTTGTGAAGAAATCAGATAGAACTTGTACCCTATCTGAGATGAAGCTGTTCATGTGATTTCTGAGTTACTGAAGAGCCAAGCCAGATTCTCCATTTGCAAACATGAACAAGGTAACTCTGCAAAGAGAAAGGGCTGTCTCACAAATTCATGGAATATCTGATAACACCTTCAGTAGATAACTAAGGTATCTCAAGAGGAGGTTCAAGAGGTTTCCTAATACCAGGAATCTCCAAATTTCTTATCACAGATTATGCAATAGACTTAACAGGACTTAGGGGGCATATTTGTTTGAGAGTCTGGAAAACAAACAAACAAAAAAAAAAAAACCATAATACTGGAAATCTTTTAGTGACTGTGATTGTGTGTAGCCACCTGATTGTGTGTAACCACCTGATACTGCCTCATCTCTTTACACATTTCAGAAGCTAATAACTGCAAGTAATAATACTGCTTAACAAATGACATTTTCTGGTACTGGAAGAAGACAATAACCTGCTCTATTACTCCATTATGTAAATACAACTTTCATTTAGATGTAGTATAAAGCAGCTTCCAAAAGAAAATATTACTGAAGGAAAATTCTTTTAATATCATTAGTATTCAAGATTACTGGACTCAGTGTGTCCACTACTCACAAGTGAGGAGTTTGTATACTTTTTTTTGCATTTTAATCCTTTCTCTGGGCCTTCAAAAAGGTAGGAACTCTGTTAAAAATGGAAGCATTTCAACCAGTTGTTGACCAGCATACCCAGGACCTCTTCTGCCGGGCAACTTTCCAGCCATTCCTCCCCAGGCCTATATTTATGCATTAGGTTGTTATGACTCAAGTGCGGGAACCAGCATTTACCTATGTTGAATGTCATGTGATTGGATGCAGTCCATTGATCTAGTCTATCCAGATCCCTCTGCAAAACCTTCCTATCCTCAAGCAGATCAACACTCCTACCCCCAACTTGGTGTTTCCTGCAAACTTACTGAGGGTGTACTCAATCCCTTCAACAATATAATTGATAAAGACATTAAACAAAATTGGCTTCAGCACTAAGCCCTGGGAAACACCACTTACAATCAGACTTCAGCTAGATTTAACTCCATTCACAATGACACTTTGGGCCTGGCCATCCAGGCATGGTTTAGAGGGTGAAATTGGTGGTAGGCGATGGTTGGACCAGATGATCTTGGAGGCCTTTTTCAACCTTAATGATTCTATGATTCTGTGATTCTAGGATAAAGTCTTCATTCTGCTCCTAGCCTCTGTCTTCCAGCCCAGCAGGCTTGGTTCCCTGAGAAGAATCAGTCTTACCAATAAAGACTAAGGCAAAGAGAGCATGAAGTACCTCACCATTTCCTCATCTCTTGGCAATATGTTTCCCCTGCACCCGATAAAGAGTGTAGATTCTCCTTAGTCCTCCTTTTCTTGCTTATGAACTTATAAGATTATTTTGCATTGTCTTGTACTGTAGTGGCCAAGTTCTAGCTGGGCTTTGGCCCTTTTAATTTCCTCCCTGCATAACCTCACAACATCTCCGTAGTCCTCCTGAGTTGCCTGTCCCTTCTTCCAAAGGTCATAAACTTTCCCTGTCAGCTCATCTTTTGTCACATAGGGATGAATTACTCCTGTGCCTTCAAGATTTCCTTCTTGAAGAATTCATTCCTGCCCTTTAGAACTGCCTCCCAAGAGATCCTGTCAATCAGGTCCCTAAACAAGCCAAAATCCAAAGTAGCAGTTTTGCTGATCATCTTCTTTGTTTCCTCAGGGAACAAAAGCTCTGTCATTTCATGATCACTGAGCCTCCAATCAACACATCACCCCCAAGACCTTCCCTGTTAACAAACAACAGGTCAAGTTGGGCTCCTTCCCTAGCTGTTTCCCTCACCACCTGTGTCTGGAAGCTATCCTCCCACATTACAAAAGCTTTCTTCTTCACTATTTTGTATTTCGAACAGATGTCAAGGAAGTTGAAGTCACCCATGAGAAGGAGTGCTAGCAATTATGACAATTCTCCTAGACTCTAGAGAATATTTCAGCTGCTTCCTCATCCTGGTTGGGTCATCTACTCCTACTCCAATATCTCCTTTGATGGCCTTTCCCCTGACTCTTACCCAGAGACACTTGACCTTTTCATCACCATAACTAAGCTCCATACAATCCAAACCTTCCCTAACATAGAGGGCTATCCCACCTCTTGTTCCCTGCCTATCTCTCCTGAAGAGCCTGTAGTCATCTGCCTCAGCACTCCAGTTGTGTGAGCCATCCCATCATGTCACACTGAGGCTTATGATATCATAGCCCTGAAACTGAGCTAAAAAATCATGCTTCCCCTGCTTATTCCCCATGCTACCTCTGTTTAGGTAGAGCCATTTAAGTTGGGCCTTTAATGAAACTGACTTACTGATTGGCATTCCTTTGTGCTGCTCTTCAGATGCTCTCCTGTTCATCCTTGTTCTTTTTCCTATTTCTGGGCAGCCATTGCTAACACTGGCATCAACATTCCCATCCTCCTTTTTTTTTTTTTTTTTTTTTTTTTTAGTTTAAAGCTTTCTTCACCAGCTTGGTAAGTCTGTAACTAAAGATGTTCTTTCCCTCCTCAGGCAGATGGACCCCATCTGACCCTAGCAGACAAAGTTTCTCAAAGCAAGTCCCATGATATATATAGCCCAATTCATGGCTGTTGCACTAGCCCTGTAACCATTTGTTGATCCACTGGATTTGACTGGCCCTTTCAAATCCTTTCTCTTTGACAGATTGATTAAAAACTTACCTGCTCTCCAGAGACCTTTACTTTTGTTCCCACAGCTCTGTAGTCTTTCTTGATACTAATCAGAGAGGTCCTAACTTTATCACTGGCACTCACATGAAACAGCAGCAGCAAATAGTCAGTGGGTTTTACAAGGCTTGGTAGTCTCTCGATGATATCTCTGACTTGATTCCCCAGTAAGCAATATATCTCCCTTAAGTGTGGATTAGGCTGGCAAATGGGTGTCTCTGTACCTTGTAGGAGAGAGAGTCACATATTACTGTCACCTGTCACCTTTTCTTGGTTGTGCTGACTGTTACATGTGGAGCAGATCTGGCTGGCTTAATCAGCTCCAGTGTGCTTCTTTATATGACCAGTGCTTTCCCCTCAGTCCACAGAGCAGTGACATGGTTCTGCAAGGACACCTCAGGCTTCTGGGGAAGTATATTCCTCCTGCTGGTCCTTGCCTTTCCGAATTTCCAAATTTCCATTCTTCTGCATTACTGGTCTTGAGAAATTTTGATTTCTAAATTAACTATTTATGCCATATCATTGTATGATTTTTTCTTTTCTTCTTCTTCTTTTTTTTTTTTTTTTTTTTTTTTTTTTAAGACAAACATTGGAAATATCAAAAATTACATTCATGTTAACAGTGTCATACCTCATCAGGATGATACAGAAGCCAGGACTGATTGTTCAACTCGGAAACCAGTATTTTACATAACACAAGGCTACTTTGAGAAGCTGATTTTCATCTTTTATTGGTTTGTTGTTTAATGTCAAGCTTGTAGCCAAAGATGACCTCCAAATTTATAGAATCAGAAAATGACAAAATGGTTGAAGGTGGAAGTATCTGAGTCACCATCCTTGGAGGTCTTCAAGAAAAGTGTAGATTTAGAACTTAGTTTAGTAATGAAACTTATCATGGTATAGTGGTGGACTTTAGCACTAGGTTAAAGGTTGGACTAGATGCTCTTAGATGTATTTGCCAACCCAAATGATTCTATAATTCTACCTGGTCCAGATGCCTGCTCTAGCATGGACACTCAGAGAAGGCTGCCCAAAACATCTCCAGGGGTGGAGTGTCCATAAACACCCTAGGCAGTCTGTGCCAGTGTTCAGTCACCCACACAGCACGGAAGTGTTGCCTGGTGTTTAGAGGAAACCTCCTGTATTCTGGTTGGTACCCATTTCCTTTTGTCCTCATACTGGGCACCACTGAAAAGAGCCTGGCTCTTTGCGCCCTCCCTTCAGGTACTTATACACATTGATAAGGACCTCCCCTGAGGCCTCCTTTTCCCCAGGCTGAACAGTTCCAGCTCTCATGAGAGAGATGCTTCAGTCTTTTCACAATCTTGGTGACCCTTCACTGGATTCTCTCCAGTAGCCTCACGTCTCTTGTACTTGGGAGCCCAACACTGGACCCAGTACTTCAGGAGTAGCCCCACCAGTTCTGAGTAGAGGGGAAGACTTATCTTCCTCAATCCACTGGCAATGTTGTTTCTAATGAAAAAATAAATTATTTCATTGTAACAAAGCAGAAATCATTCAGATAATGAAGGGTACCCTCAGAGTATTTCATTTCATATGTAAGCTATGTTTTAATTCAAACGTAGCATTTGATCAAACTTTAAAATTATATTTTATTTTTATTTTCATTTATTTTTTGTATGGTCAAGTCATTTAACCATACATTTCTGGGATGTTTCTGGAGAAGCAGACCATATTTGCTTTTTATGTATTAGGAAAGAAGTGCTGTCACAAAATATTACGTCAGGCAGTAAAATATAAAGACTATACTTTTTCAGATAATAAAGAAATTACACACCGAAAGCACAACAGGCTTTGGAAGATTTAGCTTTATAATGGTCTATGTGCACTTAAAGCTGTGAGGGGATCAAGTGAGTTTAACAAGAATCACATCTTGTAAGATATAATGGTAAAAAATACCATTATCTTCTCAACATATCTAAAACAAGACTGGGGAGGTACACACTGCTTTTGCTAAACACAGTGGATCTTGATAAATTTAACACCCAGTGAATCATTTTCTGCTTGGAAATCCAATACCATATTGTCAATGCCTTTCTCAAGAATTCTGGTTTTTATTTGGAACGTGGGCAAAATGGAACCTTATCAGACACAGCTGACTCAATTTGCCTTGAAGTGGGAACTTGAGATGTTGCTTCTTGCATATACCTGGTTTCTTTCTGTTTTTATGCCCCCTCCCCCATTAAATTAATTAATTTACCATAAAAATCTGAGCTGTGCAAAAGGAAATTGTAACCAATTGCAATTCAAGGTTCCTGGCTGTGCTGTTTGCATTTTTTTTTTTAATATTATTTTAATTATTATATTTATTTTTTGAATCTTTTATTTGCAATGCAATTGTCTAAAGAAGAACACTTTCATTTATAAATGATTTTTAAAGATTCAAAATTGAATTTCAAAGCAAATAAAACACCTTGTGGATTTTTTTTATTTTTATTTTTTTAAGATACAATTTCTTGCATAATTTTTAATTATAGTTTTCATTTTGGGGAAAATACAACAAATAAATAAACTTCTATATGGGGCTCAGTAATCTTCTCTGATGAGAAAAAGAATTCAATCTCATATCAATCTCTTGATTAATGAATTAGTCCAGGATAGAGGAAATGTAGTCATTGAACTTGTCTCAGAAGTATCTGATATGAGTTCTATGAATCCAGCTGCAGAAAAAAGTGACAGCGGAGTTGCTCCATACTCAGGTTGAATACTTTGTCAGTTGTCCAATAAAGCATGGTCCAATAAAGCATGTCCAATAAAGCATCTCTTTCTTTTCATCAAAAATAAGTTTCTAAAAATTAATAGGATCCTTAAAAGAATTTGGATTTTGATTTGATTACAAATGCAGAGTTTTTTTTTTTTTTTTTTTTTTTTTTTTTTTTTTTTTTCCCTTAGATCTGGATGTGCTATTCTGCATCATAAGAGGGCATGGATCAATTCCTCTCAGAACATCATGGAAGAACATCCCTCTCTCACAGCCACAGTCATGTTCATTTCTGTGTGAACAAAAGGAGGATTTATTAGAGTTCTACAGAAAAGAAAAAAAACAAATTAAATAGCTGAATGATACCTATGAATAGAAAAGTTCAGAAAGTTCTCTTATGCATCATAACACCTTGTGTAGCTTAGCCTTTATTTGATTCATCTCATTGTCAAAGTTTTAATGACAGCAGTTGAATGAGTATGGATGTGAGTGAAATAAAACCTTTCCTTCCAGTTGTCCTCAATTTCTTGACAAAGTAGCAAAAAGAAGATGCAAATATAAAGTTATAATTATTTTTCTTCTGACTGTTTCTTACTTCCCTGCTCTTAGAATTGAATATCTGAGGATTATTAGGGAGGATCCCCTTTCCTAACAATAAGGAATTCTCAAACTGGAAAAGACTGTGTGGAGATTTGGAGGGATTTCCATCAAACAAGCTCCAGAAGAACAGATTAGATAACTGTGAATGATCTAGGTACAGGTAAAATTGTCTGAGGCAGCGCATGGACTAAATAAACTCCTGAGGTCCATTTCAGCCTTATGACTTTAAAAGAAAGAACAGAACATTAATAATTCTTCCTTACTTATCCAGTCATACTCTTTATGTTTGGAATATGGACTAAACAACATATTTTCAGGCATAGTTAAAAACCTGTACTGTTCAAACACAGAAGCATAGACTTTCAGCCTTCCAACACAGAAAACCAGACCTGGTGTTTTAATCCACCCTTTCTTTTTTTGGATAAAAAATGCCTCTCTTTTTCTCATCTGCTTGGCTAATGAATAAGTGCACTGGTATATATTTCAATTATTAGTCAGTTTGGTTAACAGCCTTAGCAATGCCTTTCACAAAACATTTATAGATCCAAAAGCGGTCCTCAGAACTCTGTTGATATTCAGTCCAAATAAAATCATTCAGGATTGTCAGAAAGGAAGTAGCTTCTTAGCTTCACACACATACCGAAACAGCTGTTTTTGTTGAGCAGTAGATACTTCTGCTTCTTTGTTAACCCATAAGCATGCAAGCAGAGATGTGCTTTGAGAACAGATGGAAGAGTTACTTTCCCAGCTGCTCAGCCCCATCACTCCTCTCTACCAATTGTCATGATTATCGCTCCTTCAAGTTTCTCAGCAGAGCTGGTCATGTCAAAATTAGAGTCAAAATGATCAAGGTTAAGTTAATCAATTTAAAAACTTTTTTTTTTTTTTTTTTTTTTTTTTTTTTTTCCTATGACATGGCACTCTGAAGCTGTTTTGGTAACAGAAAAGCCAACATATCAGAGTGATGTTAAATTCTCCCTCAGGGTCAGAGTGGTCAGAAGCAATGATAAATGCCTGGAGATGGCTGCAAGGAAACATATATCTAGAAAAATAGGTATGTGTAAACCATAATGACATATCTTCACTAACAGTAATGTATTTCTTTCCCTCTTCTGCTCACCCTTAGCTTTCCTCACTTCTCCAATATTGCACTTTCTCTTTGCTAAATCAGCTGTTTTTGCTGCTGTGTGCTGAACCAGATAGTCAAATTCATCATTTTAGAGAGAAAAAAACAACAACAACAACAACAAAAAAAACACTTTCTCTGTGGTTCCTTCAATGTTCCTGTTAGCCTTATATACTTTAAGACCACCTGGGAGGATGGGAGGCACAGATAGATTCATGATTATACTAATGTTGAATTAACAGACCATAAGTTTGTTTGTTTGTTTGTTTGTTTGTTTTCCTGAACTTATATGTTTATATGCTGCTGGTGGTTGCAGGAGGATGGACACAATACCTCCTTGTACCAGGCTTACACACTGATGTTTTTTTTTAGTAAATCTAAACTGGAAACATTTGTTTGTACTAAATTAGCACTTCATTTATGTGACACCTGTTAATATATATGTATATCTGATGAAGAATTCATGTCAGATTTAAGCATTGCTAATCACATTTTTTTTTTTTTCTTCCTGCATCTAATTCACAACATGGGCACATATCTCTGTATCAATGCCACTGATGGGTTTGAGAGATTGACAAGAACATTTCATCCAGCTCTTGCATCACAGCATTAGTAACAGTAGAACAGTAGGTTTTATTTGTTTGTTTGTTTGTTTTTTAGCTGTAGTGAACTAACTTGGAAGATCACAAATGCAAAAGGAGAGAGTTCTTCTCCATCTCATTTTTCTCTTGCCTTGCCTATATAGTCCTTGCTCAGCTCACCTTGACGTTTAGCTGAGGCTTCTGTGAGTTACTTCATTTCAGAAGCTCAGCAAAAATGCTAAAAAAAAAATGGAGACCTACTGTAGCTTATCAGCTTTTTGCCAGGCTGATAAATTTAATTGGCTCAGCAAGGAATCCTCCAAGCCATATAACACAAGGAAAGGAACAACGCAGACAAGAGCAGGTGATTGAACAGTGAAATCATCCTTTTACTGGCAGAAAGTTGTTCAGACATCTTTGCTACTCATGGAAATGCATCAGAAGACTTAAAATAGATGGAACTGCTCCTCAACACCTGGGAAGTAAGTCCCAGTAAAGAAATTAAGTTTTCATTCTTTTTTGGTATTTTAATGGTATCTGGATTTGATCTATATAAACAGACCATTAAATTGCTACTAGTAAGTTATTAACATGCAGATGAATTCTGATCTTTGGTATAGGTACATATTATGCAAGGAGGGTAAGAAGTTGGGAATCAAATACACGCGCCAAATTTTTAAAACATTTTACATATATATATAGCAACCTTCATACCTAAATCTCAATGTAATGATTTAAAACTACTCTGTGATTAGATAACATCACTACTAATCATTTGCTCATTTTCATTCCTGATTTGTTCCTTTTCATTCCTATTCTCTACATTCCCTCTGATTAGTTGGGTTGATTTTTGACAAGGTATTGAAACTTGGAATAAGTATCTTAAAAGTAAATGCATAACTCTTTAAATAATTCTGGTAGACTTGTTTTTGAAATAGTAAATGAAGGTGTCAATA
Source organism: Oxyura jamaicensis (assembly GCF_011077185.1). Lineage (NCBI taxonomy): Eukaryota > Metazoa > Chordata > Aves > Anseriformes > Anatidae > Oxyura > Oxyura jamaicensis. The sequence continues at coordinate 33,783,882 of NC_048893.1, forward strand.
ACCTCCCTTTCCTAACTCTTAAGACTTCTAAGTTGATACTGTGTGAAAGAGTTTTCTTCTTTCATACCAGAACTTCAATTTCAGTCTATTGGCTGACTTTTTCAACTCTTTTAAATTACAGAGTTAACAAAAGTTGAACAAAACCCAGACTCTTCATGCACTGTATAGGAGAGAATCCACGACTGAACACCACTCTGGTTTTCTGTATTGCTATCTCTTCCTCTTTGCCATGTTAGTTAGCATTTGGATTCTGTGGTCATACAATATTTGCTGTAAGGTCCTCCTCAAAAAAGATTGCATTGCACTTGCTTGATTCAAAGGTCTGATTAACACCAGTACTACAAATTCAGCTTATTGGATGCTTTGCTGCTGACCGGATTTTCATTTTGTGCAAAACTTAGCACACTAAATATTATCATCCTGGGTAAGTGGAAGCCATATAAGACAAATAACAGTGAAATGTGTAGATGGCTAAGAAATGTAGGGCTCAAGTACCTGGAGATAAACACTTATTATTTGATGCAAAGGATTTCCTGTTTTCCTCTTGCCCTTAAAAACCTCACCAGTAAATTGTACTTGGCACTTATCATTTATAATTAGTATTCATCAACATTCTACATTTACCTTTTTGAGTTGTCAACTAGTGTAATTCAAAATGACAGAAACCAATCATTTAAATTGTGATATTTTATGTATTTAATACATGGAAGTACTAATATTCAATAATTTATTTATTTATTTATTTTAGTGATAGTTACTCTAGAAGCTACTGTGATGTTTAATATTATGTGTTTTAACATTGTTGCTAATTTCATTTTAAAAATAATTTAAGTAGTCAGTGGAAATAAAATTCTCATGTCTATTTATTAATATGGTGATTGAAATTATTAATAGACTGTATCATTAGCTTGTTGCATTTCAGCTTCTATTTCCATTTGCTTATAAAACTGTACACTTTCCTTTCCTGTTTTCTCCCTTGTACACATTTCTGCACATATTTGTCCAAATAGTATGACCAGCAGTTTTGGATGTGTGTTTGTGTGCTTATTATATGAAGTTAACTAGAATTTTCAGTATCTGAAACTCTCCAGCACTGCTGAATTGGTCTTTACAGAATACTACAGAGCACCTTTCTATACCTACCCAAAGAAATCCACATTAATCTTGGATTCATGTCATTTAGTTCTAATGGGAAATGACAACGAAAAATGAAGATGCCTTGGCTCTACTGGGAACTCTCCTCATCTTTTAACCTCACTGCACTTCCTTGTAGAACAATTTAAAGCAATCCCAGTCCCGTGCAACACAATATATATATATATATATATATATATATTTTTTTTCCTTTACCTAGAAATAAAATCCTTTCCTTCCACCGAGATAAATTACATAACTGGCAATGAACTTGATCAGTTTTTTTTTTTTTTTTTTTTTTTTTTTCTCAGATAATTAGATATAACCTCAAAAGACAATAAATTAGGGGTGACTTCAGTTGGTGATTTTATTACCTTAGTTTCCTAAAGGTATAATGAAATTGTTCTGAGATGCAACAGTGCTAAGAACTCAGAAAACTTGATGCAATTATAGTCTGTATTCACAATTGTGTGTCATGCATGCAAGAAAGGTAGTGAATGGGATTTTGAATAGCCATACTGGGAATTAATGGAACTTTCTCTTGGAATTCAGCATAATATTTGTGAAAATAGCAACCTAAATTACAGCCTTCATGTAGATGTTGAAGAAATAAATTAGCAAAATATTTTACATAAATATTCAAGTACATACTTTATCTTAAATACAACACAAGTATCTACATAAAAGCGCATACATTAAATCTAAATTTGCACACACATATGCACATGTACGGGTACCTATATATATAAAACCACATGTCAACCTCTGTGTGTATCTCTACATGCTTATGTGTAGTGATTTATGTCGTTAGACTTTGCAAATAAATGCAGAAGGATGGAGAATTGTCTGCACAAATTGGAAAATGCACCAGCAGATTAAGAGCATTCAAGCTGAAAACATTTCCTTTTGTGGCAGTGATAATGCTGCAATAACTTTGTCAATAAAGATATTGTACGTGTATTATAATTTTATGTAGATGGATAAATTTACAGGGTGATATATGAAATTAGCACATGCATGTGATATGCTTACATTTTGTTACTCTTACATCTTCTGCCAATAAAACATTAATTATTATACTAGAGTATCATTGTCATGAAATAGTAACACACCGAAGTACACTTTACTATAAAGGATAGGCAGAGTAGGGAGTAAATATTGCAAAATACCTATTATTTACTCAGATAATAGTACATAAGTACTTTCACTTGACTTAATGCTGTGTGAAGAAATATAAACAAAGGCTAATGAAGAATGGCAAAAAGAGAATTTTCTGGAAGGCTTTTAATAGAAGAAACATGAGATCTCTGTGATGTTTCTTCCTACTTCTGATCTTTAATGATCTAAAAGAATAAAGAGCATATTCATGGAATTCGCTGATAATCAGTCTGATATAACAAGGAAGAAAATATTGAACACAACTGAAATAGAGATAGAACAAAGAGATGAAATGTTAGAAACATGGCAGTAAACAGTAAAATGAAGTCTGATGTTAAAATAACAAAAGTTAACATGCATACAACCATAATGAAATAAGGTCATTGATGAAGTAGCTGTCGTGCTGAATGTTACTAGAAAGTATTGAGACAATGTGAAATATGATACGAGTTGACCAGAGGAAGTACTTATATACAGGGACATGCTTTCCAAAAAGGAAGGAAGGAGAAACAGAAGCAAAAAATATACTATTGCCAAGACAGTGCTCATGATGTGGACACAGAAGCTGTCAGGGCAGTATGAATTTTCACATACAGAATTTAACAATGAATAATATATGTTCTTTGTTCTGTCGAATCTACAAAGCTACTCTGCCATTACTGTTCTGATCTATTTATGAGATTATGAGCTCTTCAAAGCAGGAACAGCAGTTTTGCAGAAACCCTCAGTACAAAAATGTTTCCAAGATACTATCATACCATCACCACAGGTGTTAATAGTTATGGTTTAGTATAGTTTCTTCCTCACACATTATCACAGTGTTACCTAATGATAGCCTTGACACTACAAAGACCTATAAAATAAACCTTGATTTAAGTTTATTTAAGATCTTTAATATTTTTAATGTATATATACTGTATATACCTCTAAGTATTCATCTTTTGTCATTTGTACTTGGCAGGTAGCAAAAGCCTTTTTGATTTTGAGTAGTTCGTTAACAGTGTTCCCATTACAAAACAAATTCTGAGTGTTCAAAAACTGTTCCTGTTTGACATTAGGATTAAATAAAAACCTATATGAAATTGAAATTACAATGAATAAAATACAGAGAGAAACCTGGGATGCTGGAAGATCATCAGTACAATCATTTGGGCTGTGGGAAACAGTGTTTCAAGTTCATTCCATGTTGGATGTAAAGTTGGAGATGCATGTATATCTCTCCACCTGACTATTCTGAAACAGATATCTTTCTTGCTGGAAACCTTCATGATTTCACCAAAAAAAAAAAAAAAAAAAAAAAAAAAAAAAAAAAAAGGAGAATAGCTATGTCTAAAGTATAGTAAAAAGGGTACCCTGCTAGGTTAAAATTGGTCTAGGTCAGAACTGAACTGTACAAAGTTTTTGCTCATGCTACTCTCCTGCACATCTACTTGAGGTTCATTCACAGTTTTTCTTCCCTTGAACCCCTTCCCCAGACTGCTATAGACACATAAACTTGATGGATAACCTGGGTCATCTAAACTGCCATTTCATGCATAAATTTAGACAAATTACTTCTCTTACACACTAAAATATTTTCAAATGTAGCACTGACTTAAAAAACAATTGTTCCTAATTTAGAAGTATATAGCTTTTTTTTTCTTTTTTTTTTTTTTTTTTTTTTTCTCTCAGAATACATGAAAACTGGTGAACGCTTACCCTAACATGCATACAAGTAAGTAATGCTTACCCAAATATGCATACAAGTAAGTAACTCATCTAAGAAAAAGAAATAAATTAAAAAAAAAATATCCTCCCTGGTACCACTGGAAAAAGCAAAACTAAATATATATATATATATATATAATATATATATATATAATTATAAATATATATTATAAAAAATATATATATAATTATATATATAATATATATGAAGTTTTTTCACAGCTTTCTCCTCTCTTCTGTGTCCCCATTCACTGTACCATCTACAATAGGAAAAAAAATCATCCACTATAATTGAATAAGTGACATCTAAATATATGAGATTTTGTGACTACCCAACACTGTCAGGGTTTTCAGCTTTTTTGTTTCCCTTTGTTGGGCCAGAAGGGAAGTTGCCCTTCTGAGAGTTGGCAAATAATCATAGAATTATAGTAGCTGACACTTCACAAATGTTAAATAAAACATCCTAAACTTCCATCTGTATATAAATGATCCACATCCACATATAAATGATCTTAAAGCAAATAAGTAAATAAATAAATAAATAAAAAGAAAAAGAGTAAAGCTCACATTACAGTTAACAGCAAAAATCACATCAGCCTGCAGCATTTGACCTGCAGGAATGACATAGGCTACTAAATATTTCTGTGTAAGAAATCTGGAAAATACTAAAATCATTTAAGCTGTCTCCAGGTTCAAAATACTTCTCTGTATATATTTTATGATTTTTTTTGTTTGTTTTTGTTTGTTTGTTTGTTTCTTTTTTCCTAGATGAGATCTTTTTAGTATTTATTCTTTGTAATCTGATACTTGGAGAAATATTAGTGTGATTTATTACTAGTTCCCTAGGAATGACTCATAGCAGTGCACAATGCCAGAGGAGAAGGTTGGATGCAGTGTCTGCCAAGAAATGTGTCTGCAGTAGTCAGATCTACTATGGAGAAACAGACTGTAAATGCACATGTCAATAGGGCAAACATATTCTGAAAAGAAAATGAAACTAAAAATATTCAAAAAAAAAAAAAAAGCAGAAATAACTGGCTATAGTGCTAGACTAGCACTCAAGGCCTTTCTTGACTAAGTCGCCTTCAATAAGCCTTTTTCTTGTCTATTTTTGTGATTATTGTTGTTGGCATTTCTTTTTTGTTATTTTTATTTCTATAAAGCATATTTTATTTCTATAAAATACATTCTTTTTATAAAGCATTTTATTTCTATATTACTATGAGTCATATGAACACGAGTACTAATATTTTGCAAAAAAAAAAAAAAGAAACATCAGTAAGATTGGCATAAATAGAAGTGTCATGCTGAAAAAGCAGAAAGTTTTTTTTTTTTTTTTTATCTGTTCTGGAATTGAATATGAGGAACTGTGCCACTGCACCATACTTCTAGACATACTTTTGGACATCACACTTCAAGAAGAGATTTGATCAACTAAGGTCAGCTAATGCAAGCACAGTGATTTGAAAAAGATATCAAGGAAGGATCGAGATGACTGGAATTGTTTATTTAGGGAAGACTCATTAAGAATAAGATCACAATATTCAAGAATGTAAAGCTCTGCAATGAAAAAAAGAGTATTCCATGTCCTGATGGACAGGACAAAAAAAAAAAAAAAGTATTTACTTTTTTGGAGAAAAAGTTTTAGGTCAGTCCACAAAAACAAGCAAACAAACAAACAACAAAAAAAGACCCTTTCTGAACATAAGAATAGCTAAGCAGTAGAAAGTATTATTTAGAGTATTTCTAGAATTTTTGTAGGTCACTTCAACTACTTTTAGCCCAGTTTACCACAGTTCTGTGAAAAGCTTATTGATTGTTGCAATGGATGTTTGTGTTTACTTTTGAAGAAAAAAAAAAAATAGTTGTGATAGCTTGAGGGAGAAATGAGAAGAAATGGGAGAAATATTATAAATAAATAAATATTCCAGAACATTTCCAGGTAACATGCCTTTCAAACTTGTTATGCAAAAGAAGTACAGGAAGTGTTATACATACCAAACTGACTGAATTACAGTTCTTGCTCAAGGTCTTGTCATCCTTCATATAGCCATTAGGTTAACACTTAATGCTGTCACTTTCCAGGAATGGATTTATAGCCTGCCCAACCCCAACCTATGTCCTGGGTTACAGATGCCAGGGTAACAGATATCACTATGTCAGCAAATCTAACCTGGGATGACTCTGAGAATTACTGAAAATATTCTATTAAAATGGCTTCAAAACAGCTTCTTCAAAACAAGACATTTTATTCATTCCCGTTTTCATTCATTTTCATTCAATACATTTTTTTTTCAATCATGGGTTCAAAGCATACTTTTGTCTTTCAACCTAGATGGTCAGCCCTACACCACAATACTTGATATGACCATTCTTTAAACAAGCAAATATAAAATGTGAGAGGAGTCCAGAGCCACCGGTAACAAAAGTAAGAAACAATAAAATGATATTTTCCAACATTTCCCAATATAAAACATTTTTTATTAATGAATTATCAATTTTGCTGAGGTCTTCACAGATATTTATGTGGTGATGTTGCCTTTGTACACACTTCTGACTGGATCATTATTTTACTTTCCTTCTTTTCTACCACTGTTTTCATACTCCCTTAAAGTTATCAATGCAAAAGCAGATGGACAGTAACATGAAAGACAGATTTAATCAAATGTTGTATTCATAAACTCAAGTTCATATCCTTTCCAAGTTCACTATAGACTCTGAAAAAGCTAGTTCTATTTTAATAGTTTAAGAGATTTTTGTCACTTCTTTCATAAATAAGGTATACATAAATTTAAGTCTTTGAGACCCGCACAGACCAGAAAGTGTCAGTAGCTTACTTTTCACATGGGAAATCTTTCAAGAAATATTTGAGAGTGGAAATTCTTTTCAATGTTGCCAGTGGGAAAACAAAAACAAACAAACAAACAAAAACAGTGATAAAGGAAATTAGAGATCAGAAATAACGAGAAATTAATGGTTTCAGAGGGAGATGGATATATGGAGATGGATATGGTGAATATCTATGTGAGAAGATGAGTAGGAAGAAGAGCAAGGTATTATTTAAAATCCAGCCATCAAATGAAGAAGAGGAAGAAACTACTAAACTGCTTTTATTTTCCTTGAAGAAGTGTAGAATTTCTCTTGAGAATAGTGTAACACCCTGCAGACATTGCAGAAGCAGAATCTAAAGTTTTCAGTGTGGTGACTTCACTATATATTGTGATAATATCAAGTGGAATTTATCAATTTAAATCATAGAATCATAGAATGGCATGGGCTGAAAAGGATCTTTAAGATGAAATTTAATAAGACTGGTAATCACATGCGATTTTTACAAGGGACCATTTTATTTGACTCTATGAAGTTTCTGTACTTAAATTTCACTTGAATGCTTTAAACTAAGTAGATCTTTTTGTCTCCTTTTCACCATATCAGGATGTAATAGGCATTTAGGAAAACTTTCAGTCTTGATATGAAGCTATCAAGAGATGTGAAAACCTGTCACTAACATTGATAGTTTTTTTTTTTGTTTTGTTTTGTTTTTTCCCATAATTGATAAAAATGCACAACTTATTTCCAGTGTGAATATATAGTTTCAATTTCCAGCTACTGGTTCTTGTTATGATGTCTTTCACCTTTCACTAGATAAAAGATCTCTGTAATACCTAATGCTTTTTTTTTTTTTTTTTTTAAATCAGTGAATATACTTACATATTGTAATGAAATCACCTTATAATCTTCTTTTTCATATGTTCTGTATTTTACTTTAAAGATCTTTCTCCAATGCTTACAAAATTTTTGTTAATCTCTTTTTCATGAACTTTCCATAACTGTTATCCTTCTTTTAAAAAATCTAGAGACAAGAATTATATGGAATATCCTGATAACAATCCCAGCAATGGTAAAATCAACTATGTGTATTGATATTTCTCTTCCTTCTCCAAAAAAAAAGTAGATTACTTCTTATTTTTACAGCTCTGAAAGTTGGTTAGCTTGCCACTATGACTCTTAGAACTTTTCAATCTCTGCTTTTCAGGGAAAAATCTCATTATGCAGCTGCAGACTCCATTTTCAAATGAATGGCTTTATATCTCACTGCATTATAAATATTTCATTTAGATGTGACCAGTTTATCAAGCCATACTCTGTATGGCATCTAAATTCTCATTATTATTTACCATTGTGATAAATTTTATGCCTTCTGCACATTTTGCTGCTTGTGATTAGATAATTACTTCCTTATTATATCTCACTGGGTATTGTACTGTCCCTTGTGGAACCCCATTTTCCTGTACAGACATGATTAACCACCGATGGCTTATTTTAAGATGTCAGTTAACCACTTCTTGATCCATTCAACATATTTAACTTTATGATACTGTATTGTGCATACTGCCTAGATTTATTAAACAATGAAAATTAATGGCCTGGAAATCTCCTTAAAAGTTCTTTCAGCTTCAGATTGCTCTATCCCGCTTTCAGCTAAGACTGGTCTCTTCATTAAGGAGGCATCAGAAATCATGCTTATGTAGTCTCCTTCTGCACTGGAAAGTAATCTGTCATTATGACTCCATAGTAAGTTGTTTTCATCCATGCACACTTGACAGTAGTGACAGAGATGACAGTTTATATCCAGGGCTTTCTGCTTTTCCCTTCATGGGACAAAAACAACCACTAATAAAATTTTCTGCCTGAAAATATTTCTGACATCTTGAAAATCTGGAATTTCTGTATTCTGATGTAAAGTCCTTTTAGATGTTTGGATGAATTATTACCAGTGATTTTCTAAAAGACCTTATAGTTCTTATTATTCTTGGAATTACATTTCCTCTAGTTTCGATCAAGGGAGGCAGTGTACCAAAGCCAATATACCAGAGAGCTCTTCTGTCACTCAGCAATTAGGATGTATTAAAGACCTCATTCAGTTTTAAGGTTCTTTTGGGTTAAATGTGCTTCCTTAATAGTAGTGTGTAGCATAAGAAAGATCAAGTGCCAGTATAAACTCTCAGAAATACATCATCTTTCAATTTTCTAAGGGTAATGAACACTATTGCTAAGGAAAAAAGGGAACTGTATAGGAAATTAAAAATCTCTTAAATCTAAATGTAGAAGTAACATAGATTTCTAAAATAGTTTAGGAATACACTGGCTGCATAATTCAATTTTCAAAAAGTGATGACAGTAAGCAAACATGTTTTTAAGAATCTTTGAAAAATGTATCTGGGATAATTTTAATTTCAGAAAACGATGTCCTGTTGATATCAAAAAGAAAAATCATATATTTCATGCATTTAGAGAATGGATGACATTTTTAGGCTTAGACCTGTTCAGAAACTGAAGGGACTAGTACTCAGATCATTGTGTTTTAGAAAATTCTCTCACCCATCTGAGAACAGTCATGTGAAGTTACAGCACAGTCCAACTAAACTTCACTCTGTTACAGTAGTGCTGCAAAATTTACACAGGACTGTTCAACAACAGAACAGAGCAGCATTTGCAGGTGCATTTTACAGTCTTCGGTGAATTTTACTTCAGATAATGCCTGAGCCAGAGGATGTAGATTTGTCTAATAACCTTTTGAACTTCCACAGACATTTAATGAATGCAAATTACTTTAAAATGGGGTTCTATCATTTTTGTAATGTACAGAATCACTAAATTTATCTTACTAGTGCCTTACTGTTTTCATCTTATGTTCCTAGTTCACAGAGGGAGTGAACAATCATCATCATTCATGATTTTTGAGACTTCCATCATATTGGTTAGCACTGTCAGGTTTCATGGCTGCAGTATCTGTTTCTTTTATGGAAACTCTCCTTATCTATATATTTTCTAGTCTAATTCTGTTCTTTTTAGAACCAAGGACCTAAACACACATTATTTCAAATGTGTGTACACAACCAGTATGTTGTACAGTATGTTGTAATGATATGACCTATTTTGTTGATTGATCCTTTCCTGCTCCATCTTTCTTTTAAAAGGTTTTGTTCTTTCATGGTTACACTAGCTCTCTCTGTTCTTTTGGCAACTGATTGCCGCTTGTTAGAAGGTTATAGTACTTTCTTATATTCTCTTGCACAGACAGCTAAAACAGAGGGTTCTCCTACAGAACCACATTACTGCCTTAGCTGAGATCCTTTATGTGAGCTCCTTTCTCATAGGATAAATTTAAGAGGTTAAGTAGACTTCATGGGGGTTCTGAATCATTAGAGAGTGTCAGGATATAGCCAGCTTAACATTTGCCAAGCTCTAAAGTAGATAACTGTGCATAATTATCTTTAGGCTGGACAAATTGTCACTGTGGTTTTTATGCATAGCATACTTTTTTAATTTTTATTTTTATTTTTAAAACTATTTTTTCATAATAATATAGAATATCCTGAATTGGAAGGGACCCACAAATATCATTATATCCAGCTCCTGGCTCCACACAAGATGACCCCAAATCAGACCATGTGTCTAAGAGCATTGTCCAAACTCTTCTTGAATGCCAGTAGGTTTTGTTTTGTGACCACTTCCCTGGGCAGCTCTTTCCACTGCCCAAACACCCTCTTGGTGATGAACCTTTTCCTAACATACAGCCTGAACCTCCACCTTTGGCATCATGCCATTCACTAAGACCTTATTGCTGTCACCAGAGAGAAGAGATTCGTACCTGACCCTCCACTTCCGCTCATGAGGAAAATTTTCTGATTTTCATGCTAATGAATTAGAGAACATTCTCCAATTTTCATTTGCAATTCCCATTTTCCCAACTCAAATAAGCATTAGAAAAAAGTGTGTATTTTACATATTTAAGTCTGTTCTCTAACAACCACATTGCACAAATCCCATTTTTGTGAACTCTCTGCTCCCTAAAAGATAGATCTTTAAGTCAAATTTAAGTCCAATAAAACAGTGGAATTAAGTTAATGGAGGAAAAAATAAAAATAATAAAAAAAAATAAGTGCATGAGATTTCAAACTGTTATAACACTGAGCCATTGAGCAAACATCACAGCATTTCTGTCACTGTAATCACTATCACAAGGAAGGATTTGTTTTGTATTTCTTGCACTTGTTACAACCTTTGTCATCAGGATGATGAATTTAACTTCTGTACCTTGTATATTTCTTGTATATGCCCTGTTTCCAGACCTTGTGAGTTTTCCATCATTTCTGAATAGGTAGGTAATATCTTTCTTTCTTTCTTTCTTTCTTTCTTTCTTTCTTTCTTTCTTTCTTTCTTTCTTTCTTTCTTTCCTTCTTTCTTTCTTTCTTTCTTTCTTTCTTTCTTTCTTTCTTTCTTTCTTTCTTTCTTTCTTTCTTTCTTTCTTTCTTTCTTTCTTTCTTTCTTTCTTTCTTTCTTTCTTTCTTTCTCTCTCTCTCTCTCTCTCTTCCTTCCTTCCTTCCTTCCTTCCTTCCTTCCTTCTTTCTGTTTTCCTTCCTTTCTTCCTTCCTTCCCTCCTTCCCTCCTTCCCTCTTTCTTTGTCTTGTCTTGTTGTAACTCTACCTCCTTGAGAAACACTTCCACATCAAAGCTTTTCTCTCCATAATTAGGTGTGTAGAAGCAGCTCTCTACTGCATGGTGTGAGCATAATTAAAAAATTTGAAAGGTAAAGGCATTTATTTATCCCTGTTGTTTGACACCAGCCATTGTTTTATGTGGAGATACATAGAAAGGCAGAGGAAGATATTCTTGGCTTCAGAACAAAAATGAAATGGAAATAGTGCCAAATCCACTTGTTGCTAATATGGAGAAGATGACAACTCACAAAATCAAGGGCTCCCAGACACTTAAGATCTGAGAGCAATGAAAGAGTAGGGAAGGAAAAGAGAGATAATTACGAAAAACCTGCTGTTGTCTACATACAAGAATTACCACACAAAGCTTCATTCACTTAAAGAAGGGCCACAGGCATATTTAAATCAAAACTTATTTCCCTCAACTATTACAAAAAAAAGCAAAAAAGCTAACTGAGGTTTTCTGGGAAGTTGCTGTTTTAGCTGGAGCAGACATACATAACAGACCATTGTTCTGTAACATCTTGCATTTCTGTAATCATATGCAGTACAAAGAATAACCAAACAATGAAACTTTTTTTTTTTTTTTTTTTCTTTTGGGGGGGGGGGCCCCCCCGGGGGGGGCACTGGAGCACTGAGAAGATTCTGCCCTCAGTACTGAAATTGTGTTATTTCTAAGAATTCATAGAATTCATTGAACATTCTCCATTTAAAGGAGAGGAATGGAGGGAGGCACTTGCAATGAGTTTCTGTTATAAAGTACGTAGTAGATGTCTTTTGCTTTGGCTGTTAAATATTTTTCACCATAAATGATTTCTGGAACCTTCCTTCTAGACAATTTGTTAATGCAAAAAGCCTTGATTTTCAGCAAAGTGATTTTCTTCATAGAAATATTTCACCTGAAGCATTATATATTAACACTTTCATCCCTGTCCTCTTTCTCATCATAAGCTTTAGGAAAATGTTGCCATGCAATATTTAAAGCAATTCAGTTTGCTGTCATCTCACTTCAACTCATCCCCAAGCAGCGGGGGTATTTTACAAATATCTTAACACTATCCAAACATCTCTGTATAACAAAGATTCAGTGGGCATGAGGGTATATGCATCTCAGTGCATCATAATTTCTATATGCTTCCCTTTCACTATGAAGTCTCTTGGATGTTTTCATGTGTACAGTAAACCTATAATGCACTGGTTTTGATCTTCTGCTGAAAGTAAATATGTTATTACTAACCTTTAAGTGTTAAGCATAGGGTTTGAAAAACCTTTGTATAGACATTTTCACATGCACAAAAAAAATATTTTTTTTGCTTTTTCAGTGTCAAAGGATATGTGACTAGATATTTAGAATTAAATTAACAATTTCAGATTTTAATATCTTTTGTATAATCTGTGAAATTTTAGAGTAATAAAACAAAGAAAAAAAATGATTATTTCACCCTTTCTTAAGAAGGAACTGAAACAAACAAACAAACAAGTTTTATTAAGTGTGTAAAAAAGTGCTATTACCCTCAGTGCAATCTCTGGAACATAGAGGGCACTGTTACATTAATGAAAATAACATTTTAGAAATGGAACCATTTAGATTTGCTTTTAATGTTAAGAACTAAAGCAGTAGTATGCTATAGGATAATGGTAGTTATGATGCAGCTTTTCTTGTCTGTAAACAGGCAGTTCATATAAAATGTAAATGGAACCATATATGCAGACTGTTTATCTAAAATGAGTAAGAAATGAAAATCTCTACATAGAGGTTACCTTTATTTATTATTATTATTTCTTTCAGTAATACCCTTTATTAGTCAATTATATGGATGTAAAACAGCTTCATACTATTTTAACTTGCATCTTTAATCTTTCTTATACATTGGGAAGAATATTTCACACATAACTGGAAGGTGCAGAGTACCTTACACACTAAGGAGAACCATAATCACCATTGTATAGCTAGAGAAAGTGAGCAATTTTGCTTCTGCTCTGCTGGCTTCCTGAGCAGGCAATCTACTCATAACAATGCCATAACTCTTTGTTCCTGTCATCTTTTTCTTTCACTGCTACCCACAGAAAACAACAACACTGGAAGAAGAGATGAGTAGTGCATAGACTGTTTTTTGGATGGCCATGTTTTTTTTCCTTACTCTGGAAGACTGTGCAACCGAGAACTACACTTAAGAGTCAGACAACAAAAAGTGGGCAACGTTTTTAAGTCTGTGACAGAAGCAGAGAATAACAATTTTTTTTTCTTTTTTCTTTTTTTTTTTTTTTTTTGGTTGGGGGAGTTAAGATCATGTGAGTATTACAGAGTCTGAAGACCACACCTGAAGACCTTTGGAGATGGCTGCAAAACCTGTTTGGGGGCTGCAGAGACTCCCAGGAGGATCTCGGATGGGCCTCACCAAACATGTATTCTGCCACTGGCTGAGAAAGTTGTTAAGAGATATTTTGATGCTTCAGTTCACACTGACTTTATTATTTAACTTTACAGTAGAGAATCATCACACAGACAGGTTCATTAATTCAGAAGCAAAGATGCCAATACTTCCATTTCCATTGTAAGACTGTAAAGGAGGGTAACAACTCAACATTATCTTTTGTCCTGTAGCCTAAGTTTGTGAGTGGCTGTGTCTTGGTTTACTTGAAATACAAAACAGTACAGAAACCAAGTTCTGAATATTTTAATTCATGCCTTTGTGACTTCAGTAGCTACCTCAGTCTGGAAACTCATAGAATCAGAGAATGGTTTGGGTTGGAAGTGTGAAATGCGTTTATTTGATTCGTGTCAGTATGGAACAATGCTAGGGCCTCATGGTGAAATATAAACTCCTATTTAAGAAAAACAGAGTGATTAGTGTACATAGTTCTTGTATCATGCAAAGGAGCGATCCAGCAATTTGTGTAAATAGAGGGTTTGAAGGGCGAACATTGAGACTCTAGTCTGGGAGATAAGAGGACCAAGGAGTTTTTTTTAGGAAACTGCAGACTTTTGCATGGGATGCTGCGTAAGCCTCTGATAACCAGCAAAGAGATCCACCAAATAAGGAGAAAGAGGGAGTTGAAGGACGACCGAAGGACAAAGTCTGGGAGGAAGACTATGAGCCTTCAGCACAAGAGACCCCCAGAAAGACCACTAGAGACTGATACGCATGCGTCCAGAGAGGGTTTGGATTCCAAGAACTAATTATAATAACCCCGCCTTTTATAGGAATAGTGATTAATATGTATTAATCTAGGAGCATAAAAATCAGACACCTGATGTAACAGGGGTGCGTCCTGGTAGAGCAGAGACTCCCAGTGCACCCAGTGCTGTTTGCTTGCCTCTATTCACTTAATAAATCACAAAAATCCTATTTGGGACTTAATCATTTATCACAGAAGGAACCTTAAAGATCATCAAATTCCAACACCCCTGCCATGGGCAGGGACACCTCCTACTAGACCAGGTTCCTGAAAGCCCCATCCAGCCTGGCCTTGAACACCTCCAGGGATAGGGCATTCACAACTGCTCTGGGCAAAATGTTCCTGGGCCTTACCACCCTCAGAGTAAAGAATTTCCTCCTTATATCTAATCTAAACCTATCCTCTTTCAGTTTAAAGCCATTACTCCTTGTCCTATCACTACACTCCCTGACAAAGTGTCCATCCCCAGCTTTCCTATAGGCTCCCTTTAGGTATTGGAAGGCCACTATAAGGTCTCCCTGGAGCATTCTCTTCTCCAGGTTCAACAACCCCAACTCCCTCTGCTTGTCTTTGTAGGAGAGGTGCTCCAGCATTTTGATAAGCTTTGTGGCCTTCCTCTGGATTTGTTCTTAATAATTCCATGTTCTTTTTGTGCTGGGGGCCCCAGAGCTGAACACAGCACTCCAGGTGTCTCACAAGAGCAGAGGGGGAGAATCACCTCCCTCACCCTGCTGGCCACGCTTCTTTTGAGGCAGTCCAGGACATGGTTGACTTTCTGGGCTGCAAGAGCACATTGCCAGCTCATGTTGAGCTTCTTGTCAACCAACACCCTCAGGTCCTTCTCCTCAAGGCTGCTTTCAATCCATTTTCCACCCAGCCTGTTATTTGGACTTGAGATTGCCCTGACACGGGTGCAGGACCTTGCACTTGACCTTGTTGAACTTCATGAGGTTCTCAGAAGTCCACCTCTCAAGCCTGTCCAGGTCCCTCTAGATGGCATCCCTTCCCTTCAGCGTGTTGACCGCACCACACAGCTTGGTGCTATTGTCAAACTTAATGAGGGTAAGCTTCCATGTCAATGTATTGTAAATCCTCCCAGAACACAGTAAGTACTAAGAAACCACATTTCCCTGCTGAATTACACTAAATTTAGTACTAAGATCACTGTCTGGGGGTCCATTTAAATTAGAGCTTTCTAAGTATTAACATATACCTAGTAGCACTGACTCTTCCTCATGCTGGAAAACAGTGGAAAACACAATTTAAAAGACTGCAAAATTGGACCTATTTGCTTTGCCATTATTCTGTAGTTTGCAGGTAGCCTCAGGTTAAAGAGAAGTATCCAGCTTCTAATGTTTTTTTACACTAAGTACT
This sequence comes from Oxyura jamaicensis, assembly GCF_011077185.1. Classification (NCBI taxonomy): domain Eukaryota; kingdom Metazoa; phylum Chordata; class Aves; order Anseriformes; family Anatidae; genus Oxyura; species Oxyura jamaicensis. Next base: position 33,799,937 of record NC_048893.1, read on the forward strand.
TAAGTAAATGGGTGTTTATGTATACTAATTTAGTTTTTTTTTTTTTTTTTTTTCTTTTCTTTTCTTTTCTCTGAAGTACAACTGATTATGAATACAGCCATGGGCAGGAAATTAAAAAGACATAGTACCGATATCAAAATTGTTGAGTACATATGTATCAGCTGGATAATAGTGCTGGTAACTTTTGGAAAATCATGCCATCAAAATTAATTAAATATGACCTGAAAAAAAAAGGAATCTGCTGGTTCTTCACTCCAATTGTTATTATTAAGCCTAAAATAATCCTTCTCCAGAGACCTTTAGCTTGTCTGCATTCATTCATAGACTTGTAGTGTGATAAGACGTGATGCCATTTTTAAACCAACTACCACTTCTGATCCCAATGTCCAATACTGGTATTTCCAGCTGAGATCGTACTTATTCCTATCTAATTTCCTTTTTAAAAGAAATATTTCTGAGTTGAATATAAAGATATTGCTGGAGAACACTTCTACAATTGTGTGCGAACATGCTTTTCACAGTACATAAGAGAGAAAAAGATAAATTTTTGACTGAAACTTTAGAAAATTGAATATAATCAACTTAATAATTCTTTTTGTCATTGTAAAAACAGTGACTGTAGTCCTGCTGTGAAAAGAAACTTTACCATTTTCTAAAGATAGAATAAGACTCAACATTAATTAAATATATATAGAATGAATACAGAGACATTCATATTTGATACACAATTTATCAATACAATGAAAATATGTTACAATAAGAGAGACTATGTTGAAAGCTAACTTTTATGAATCTTTTTTTTTTTTTTTTTTTTTTTTTTTTACTGGATAGTGTATCTTAATTTCCATACCCTTACATTTTCAAAAGAAAACCCCATATATGTCAGGTTTACCTCTAAGAAACAATCTTGTCAATAACTGTGATACATAATATCATTCCTGTAATACCAATTCCTGAAGACAGATGATAAAATATTTCTGACTATTATGATCAAGAAATTTTCTGATCCTTTATGATAGCACTGAGAAGTTCTAAAACCTCAAAAATCAACTTGAAGGAACTAAGGAACTTTCAATATTTAAAATTATTTTATGATCTTGTAACACTAGGAGTATGACTGATTTTGGAATCCCTGGAATTACTTTACAATTCTGAAAGTGATTTTGAGATTAAAAAAATGTAGCTCCATTCAAAAAATTACAGGACCATTTCATAAATATGTTAATTAAAGGGTTTCTATTTTTAATTTATGTAAGTTTTAATTTGTTCTCAAATCACTAAATTAAATGTTTTCTTAATAGTGTTTACAGTGTTTTTATTTTATTTATTTATTTTTATTTATTTTTATTTATTTATTATTATTATTATTTCAGGGGTCAAATAATATTCTTTTTTTTTTTTTTTTTTTTTTTTTTCTCTCTCTGTCTTTGTCTCTTCTTTGTCATTTCTTCAAATAAGATATTTAATTTCAGGTCAGATTTCTTTATTATTTTTATTTTTATTATTTATTATTATTATTGCACAGCCTAGATTAATATTTTGTAACTCAGAATCCTATTTAACAAACACTGGAAAGTTTACTGAAAACCATGTGAAGGACTATATCCTGGAAGCATATTGGAATCAAAAATTAGAACGAACAAACTTTTGTTTTTCATGACATGATTAGGGCATGTTTTAAAACTCATTGATATACATGCAATAATATGATACTATTTCCCAACTTGAAAAACTGTAAGACATCCTAACTTAAGCCTGGCACTTAACATTGCAGTGTTAAGTATAACACTGAATATTTCCTATGCAGATGCAATAGTTTACTTTTAGTTTAAAAGGAAAAACAAACAAACAAAAAAAAACAACAAAAAAAAAAACAAGAACAACAAAAACTGAAACTGGCTGAAGAGCCAGATAACAGGCACAGAGAGAGAGTTAGGTGTAATACAAAGTAACTGTGTTACAGATTGGGGATACAGGAGGAAATGTTCTTCCTGTGGTCTGGAAGAACTTTACACTGGAACTGTGAAAAATAAATATTTTTATGACATTAATAAAAGCCACAGGTACTTCATGCATTTCCTGACATAAACTTAGCATATTTAGAAATTGCAGCATGCTCTCCAAAGTTACCAGGCAAATACAGAACAGTCCATTTCCTTTTTTTTTTTTCCCTTTCCTTTTTTTTTTTTTTTTTTGGGGGGGGGGGGGTGGCCTTACTGCTATTATTTTTTAAACCCCAAACTTACCATTCTTCTTGTCTCCTATGGATGGAGACAAAAATTCACATATTCACATCCTTTGTGTAAGCTGTATCTTAAGTGACTTTCTTTTTCTCTTAGTGCTGTATATTCAAATAAACAAAGAAAAAGATGTTTTAAATGTTTATGATATAAGTGGTCCTAAATGTTTTTACTTTGATTCATCATAAAAAGGCCGCCTCTTCACTTTAAGGTAATCTGTCATAGCTGATAAATCTTCTGGGACCCTTACAACTTGAGTGTTCCCTTCCGCTTCAGGCAAGACATAATAATGTCACATTCAGAAAACCTCAACTCTAACACTGCAATTATCACTGTTTTTCTTTTCCAGTTCAGTTCACAGCTCTCTTAACCTAAGCACTTGCAAAAGACTTCATGCTGTAGTCTTTTCTTCCTTTCTTTCCTTTCACATTGACAAGCTCTTTTCCTTGCAGCAGACTTTATTCAGCCAAACATCTGGTTTTGTGGAATTTTAGTTATAAATCAGAATGAATAAAAGCCAGATCTGTGATGTTGAAACTCTGGAAAATGAAGACTTTGTGTGAAGTACCAGACCTAAAAAGTGAGAGCTTATGAGACAAGAGACTGACTTGCACTTTTTCATTTATGAGGTTACTGACACCTACATCTTTTGGTTTTTCATTGCATTACATTAGATGCAATACTATTTTTTCTAGATTACGAATCCTTAGCTAACTAATTGTTAAGTAATTATAGGTGGTGTTCAGTTCTTGCTGAGCTGATATCCCTGAGGAAATAAAAAAAGACTTGAGGATACTGAAATACTGTGTGTCTCAGAAATGTTATGAGTTGGTACCTGGAGAAACTTTTCTTCACTTGGAATTCACTTCACTGTGAAGTTACTTCACAGAAGATAAGAAGATGTCTTTAGCAAAGGAAATCTCGAACTTATTATATATATATATATATCACATTATCATGTTATCATATCAGAACATGCCATGAGATTCTGTAAATTTAGTCTTAAGTTACAACCATTTCTCTCTTCCATTATGTTAGACTTATTGATGCATTTTTAAATACTTTATATCCATTATATCTTCTTCAGTCCCTCCACATCATTTCCTCTTCTGGAAAAATCAAGCACATAAAAGCTGTTTTTACATCATTTATAAATTGTAAATATGACAAAGCTACCTGTAAATTTAAGATTCTTTTGAAAAGCTTGTAGTGATGTTTTCTGTTTGAAGTCCTATAACCTTTGGACAGGAAATTACTTTCTAGCATCATTCTTTACTCAATGTATTTATAATGGAACATATTCTGGTCCAAAATTTCCTTACAAAGGTCTGAAAACAATTAGTTTTTGAATGGATGATTAAATTTTCCTCCTAGACACTTTGCTAAAGAAATGCCTTTCAAAACTACCTTTCCTTATAAATATTAGGCTGCATACCAGACAAGGAGTTGGAGCAGAGGGATTTCTGCAAACAGTATTGCATCATTTTGTGATTCTGTTTTCAGTTTCTTAGATGGCTTAAGGTAAATTTTGATTAATTTTATTGTACAAATTTTGTACAAGTTTATTAAAGTTTTATTTTCCTATGGGAACATACTGCTAACTATATGAGTGAATAACAAATGTAAAAAAAAAAAAAAAAAAAAAACATAAAATCATTCATTCCTTATATACTTTTTCTTGTGACATTTTAAGGGAGATATTGTAGTAGTAAAACATCTGTAAGAATGAAAGTGTAAAGTCATATTATTTCATAATGGGATGATAAACAGGCATTCAGCAGTACTCATAAACATAGAATTATTACAAAATGAAACCTGACAAATTTACAGATTCTGCTTTTGAAATGCTCAACAACAGCAGAACAGTATAAAGCACAGCATTAGAAACAGAGACAGCCCTTGGATGACTAAAATTTCTGTTTCTGCAAAATTTATACAAACTAGTAAATAATATACATGTGTATTGTAAATAATATACATGTGTATATGTAAATAATATACATGTGTGTGTGTTTGTAAATAAAGAATAGTAAAATGTCTTATTGGAAGACAGCTTTAATTATATATATATATATATTACCACCTGGAATTTCACTGGCAGTGATTGTTCTGTATTTTCTGTATTCCTTTATTCTCACATCTTCATGTTAACATGACTGTTGTCTGATGAGAGCTTCCACAGCCTCTGCCAGATACACATGTTCCCATAAACTTCCCTGAAGAGCCACATGGTGACAGATTCTCCACCCTGGAATGTCACATGCTGAGAGAGAGTTTCCAAACATATCCCTCTGCACATGTCACAGGTGTACCTGCCATTTTAAAAGACAACATCTTCACCAAAAAGTGAATGTCGTGTCAGCTCAAGTTAAGCATGAGTGGAGGCAAAAGTATCTGGAAAACATCACCAATACAAAGAGATTTGCCAATTTGATTAAATTTCTCTGTTTGAAGAAAGAAAGTAAATATGAACATTTTGAAGTTGTTGCTACTCCATCTGTTGCTTTTGAAAGAAATAAATTTTCATACTTTGCATCTATTTCTGATTTTGGGGATTTATTTCTCTTTAGAAATACTCCTCTTTTATTTATTTTTTATTATTATTATTATTTTTTTTTTTTTCTCTGAGAGCCTGTATCCTTTTATAACTCTCCCTTTTCCTTTTCTTTTGTCATTTTTAGAAAATAAAGATGAGAGAGTAGAAATAGATAAAAGGAAGCAGGGGAAAAAATCCTAATTTTTTCACCCCTTCCCCTATTTTTACAATGAAGTACTAAAATACATTTATTTATGTATTTATTTTTAATCTTCTATTCAGATCAACTCTGATCATAACTACTGTTACCTCTCTTATGGTATGCACCTTACATTATGCATAATTTCAAAATTTTGGCTTCAGATATATTCCACATGTTGCTTGTCATTAGACTAGGGCTGACCAACAAATTGCATGGTATTCTTTCTCTGGGTTCTGGAACATTTAAAACTGCAGAATAATGGGGAATTCATAGTCAAATATGAATACTTCTCTATCTGATATTGCAGATGAGTGATTCATGACAAAATGGTAGAAATGTTTTGGTCTCAGGCTGGGTTAATATGACCCTCACATTATATTAATGTACATGTGAATCTAAGCGTTCATTAATGAATCTGCAAGAGCCTGCAAAATTAATGAAATATATATATGTATAAATAAAAGTATCTGGAAACACATTATCTATTTTTTAAAACTCAGGAATCTTTTGAGGCTAGGGGTAGTTTGTTTAAGGTAATATAGAAATTGCACTGTATTTCACTGACTATCATCTTTCTCCATTGCAAACTTTTTTTCAGAATAAGATATTGCACTTTTCCAACTTCACATATAACTGCTGACAGCTTTTGAATTTGTTGTTCCTTATGACACAAATGGGTAATAGAGATAAGTATGGGTAGTTTTTTTCAAGCTAGTGCCAACTTAGTTTTTTTTAGTCAGAGTTAAAAACACTCATGAAAAAATCTTTTTTTTTTTTTTTTTTTTTTTTTTTTTTTTCTTACTTAGAGGACTCTAATTCATTGACACAGATTCCCAAACTGTGGAAAGTTAGGAAGTGTTATATAATAAAGATTAAATTCAACAGTATTGGGTAAAAATGTTTTAAATTCCACAAGTTTCAGAAGTCTGATACTTCAAGCCTATTGACAGTTTTAGACCATTTCTAATTTTCATTCCCTTCTTGTGTCTTTTATATTTGATTAGACAGTGAAAATTCTGCAATTCTTTGAGTATACACACATAAAGAAAGAAGGAAGGAGGGAAGGAAGGAAGGAAGGAAGGAAGGAAGGAAGGAAGGAAGGAAGGAAGGAAGGAAGGAAGGAAGGAAGGAAGGAAGGAAG
>NC_048893.1:33806455-33830757 GCF_011077185.1 Oxyura jamaicensis
GAAAGAAAGAAAGAAAGAAAGAAAAGGAAAAAGATTACTTTATGACCATTTTGTTTTTAGCCTACTGAAAAAGTCTGCCATTCTCAAAACCATTCAAACTTCTAATGGTAACCAAATTTTCACAAATATGAGGAAACTGAGTGCTTGTGAAGACATTAGGCCAAGTGACTACTGTGACAAAAGAAGACCATGATAGATTTTCTTTAAAGTACTTAAAATAATCATGGTCCTTTAGCCATTCACAAATGATCTGAGACAAGAGTATTAAGTGTTAATGAGCATATTCATTCCTCCTGAGAAAATAGCACTTCACACATATTGACATAATATTTTAGAAGTTGGATATATTTTAGAATTATCACCTTTCTATGACATTCATCAGAGGGGCACACACAAAGAAATACCTCAAATTTAACCATGATGAAGGCAAGCAGCAAGGAAGAATGTTGGTTATATCTGCATTGAATGTTGATGGGAACTGTGCTGTGTTTTGTAAGACTGATATGGATAATAAGAAAACACTGTTTTTGTTTTCTAAATTTTTAGAATGTTCTACGTACATGGCAAGAGGGTTAGAGAGGATTTATACATGAAAGGGGGAATCTTACAGTGTTTGTGGAGACTTAAGTGTCAGTGGCACTGCTCTTACAGATAATCTTAAAATCTAATAGTAATTATTATTATTATTATTATTATTATTTTCCCATCCTATTGGTTTGTGCACCCTCCTAACCTTTGGAAAAGTTTATTTTTACCTACTGTTATAATATACACTGCAGTTATATTTGCTGTAATGCTTTTACTCTGCAGTCTTGTTACTGCTATTAATGTGAATCCTGCTTTTGTACACAGAAGGTGGAGGCATATTTCTTGCTTAAATTTTTACAACCGTGGCTGTACCCACATTTCTCTGCCTCAGTCTTACGCTGTCATGCTCAGCTGAGGGGGAGGGGAGATAACTTCATATGTTAGCTGGTGACAAGAAGCTCACACTTTTTGTTTCCAGGCTCTACATCTTTGCTAATCCATCTACTGCATCATGGTCAGAGCATAGACAGTTGCTACAGTTATTTGTATAAAAGTCAAAAATTGTAGGCTGAAAAACTAAGGATGCTTTAATTCCCACAGCATCATAATGTTGCAGTGTTGTACCTTAATGATTTATATAGAGCTTCTGAGCAAGAGAAACAGGAAAAACCAGAAATCCAACACTAAAAACAGTTAAGTTCCAATTTTCTGCAACATTTTAGCTGCAACATTTTCTTAGTGAAACCTGACAAAGTATTCTAGCATTAGATATTATGTTTTGGGAATCAATTTTCTGTATATTTTACATATAAAATATATTAATTTTAAAGACTTTAAATAAATACATTAAATATATATCTCAATCATACATGACAACAAGCAATTTTTAGAAAAAGGAAAATAAAGCAATTTTATTTTTTATTGGTTTTTAATTTCTCTTTTACAGCAGAAAGTGAATCAGTTATGGTCACTGATACTGCACTAAAATTACTAAAAATATTTTTCTCAAGTGTTTTTAGTGCTTTTACATCTGTTGAAATTTCTGCATATTTCTTTTTATATAATAAATTCATTGTCTTTGTATGAATATAACTTCGGTATCTGTACATCTCTTTTGTGTGTATAGAAAAAGTCCATCATTAAATTTTAAAATTAGATATCAGTTTCTAATTGTGATAAGACTATACAGCAGCTGAGCTGTCTATTGTAGTCAGAATAATAGAATATCTTAGAAAAAATGTGAAAAAAAAATAAAAAGAAGACTTTTATTTAAGTTCTATTTAGTTGTAACTGAATTATTTTAAAGAAAATTCCTCCTCCTCCACCCTTGTTACCACAGTGGCAAAAATTTACTGGCGACACAATTCAAGAAGGTAAATCCTCTGAGGACTTTCTAGCATTCTTACAATGCTGTTCATGCAAATAACAGAGATTTGAAAAATATCTGTCCACTAATATATTGCAAAACTGAAGAAATTGTAGAATTGTGTTAGAATGGGAATATCTTTTTCAAATATTGGTAACATCTTCCCAGATATGGCCAGTTATCTCCAAGTCATTATTCTAGATAAGAACGTATCACTTAGCAGGCAACATTCACAGACATTAAGAGTGTCATAAGAGTTTGTACTATGAACAAAGAGAGGGATATTAGAAGGTGAAGGGAAGACAATATAAATTGTCTTTTCTGAGCAGCTTCTGTATGCAAAACTTCTTTGTACCAGAGCTTGTTTTGTTCTTTGTTATCAATAGCTGATAATTCCCTAGAAATGCCCTAAAGTACATTACTGTGTTTATTTCATTGTAGGTGAATTTCTTTCATTACAAATGAATTATTCTCAGACAATTTCCTCCCTATTCATGTCACAGTGCAACTCACATTTTGTACGTTCCTTGTACTAAGTTGATTAGATAACACACATACACACACAATTCATTTTTTTTTTTCCTCTTTTTCTCCTTTCTTTGTTCTTTGAAGTAGTACACAAGACATACAGTGTTGCAGAAATCAGGTAAAGAGCTTTAATTCCACACAGTGAAGCCTAGAATATCTAATTGTGTTTTTGATTAATGAGATTAATTTAATATCTCTTTCTCAAATGTCCTTTGGAAGTTTTCTTAATTTCCTCAGGCAAAATAATATATAAAAGTGGCACGTGTAGCAATGAGGTCACATTAAAACTTACTGGTTTAAGACTCCATATTTTGACACTGTTCTTCCATCACCAATGTATTGGTCAATGTATTTTAAGCTAAAAATCTTTAACTCATTCAAAAGGGACAACTGTCAAGGTTTATATACGCTTTAAGACTTCCTCACTTACTCTAAGATCTACTTGATTGTATTTTTATGTTTTTCATACACATCCCTTTTTAAATATATATTTATGGCATATGTTTATATATGTTGGATACTTGTTTTCCCTGAAATCATTTTTTATGAAACTTCTACAATTGTATTGAATTCCTTCAATGGTCAACAATTGCTCACTGAAGGTCTGCATAAATCCCTGCACCTTGTAAAGCCAGAAGACTACCATTCATTCCTACTGTCATGGTTTCAGCTAGGATAGAGTTAATTTTCCTCCTAGTAGCTAGTATGGTGCTGTATTTTGAATTTAGGATGAGAATGTTGACAGCATGCTGATGTTTTAGTTGTTGCAGAGCAGCACTCACACTAATCCAAAGACTTTTCAGCTTCTCATACCACCCTGTCAGCGAGGAAGTAAGCGAGGAGTCTGGGGGTGCACAAGAAGCTGGGAGTGGACAGATGTTAACTCACTCCTCTCCGCTGGGACAGGGGAAAAAATGGAAAAAAAAAAAAAAAAAAAAAAAAGTAAAAGTCGTGGCTTGACATAAGACAGTTTATTAGGACAGAAAAGGAAGGAAAATAATAGTAACAATAATAATAGTAATAATAATAATAATAATAACAATATACACAAACCAAATGATGCACAATGCAGTTTCTCACCACTTGCTGAATGATGCCTAGCCACTCCCCAAGCAGCAGCCACCTCCTGGCCAACACTCCCTAGTTATTGTTTTGCATGGTGTCATATATTATGGAATATGTCATATATTATGAAAGTGACCTTAAAGATTATCTAGTTCCAACCCCACAGACCTGGGCATGGATGCATGCACAATTAATTTTACAGCATGATTAGGAATCTTTAAAACTATGTTTTTTTTGTTTGTTTGTTTGATTGTTTGTTTTGTTTTGTTTTGTTTTGTTTTGTTTTTTTACACCAGGTAATTTATATACCTACTTAATATCACTGCATTGGGTATTTCTAGAAAGATGCATTCCCAAAATAAAATATACTCTTTTTCAAAAGTATAATCACCTTAACTTGCAAGGAAAATTATGATTTTTAAATGTGAATTACAAGTGGAGACATCATTTTGATGGGGATACTGTTCAGCATTCAAAGCCATGAAGATCCTGCCTTATGATAATGGAGGCAGAAGATATCAAAAGAAGAATCAAGTATCTGGAGACAGCAGAGTGAGTTTTATAATGGGAAAACATTTTTCTCTTTTTCTTTTTCCTTTATTTTTATTTTTTTTATTATTTATTTTTTTTATTTTCTTCTTTCCTTCCAGCTGAAGAGTACTGATAGTAGAAAGACAGACAATGTTGAACTATGAAAGACTGGGAAGTTTAGTCTTGTTGATAGTTGATAGTTGATCACAAATGATTGCAGCTGATAACAAGATGATGGTTTTGTCTCTCTGTGACATCATGGACTGTATTGCAGCTCACTACAGATGTGGTTTTGTAGCATGAGATGAAAGGTATATGTTACATGCCCTGATATGTGCATGAGGGCATGTGAAAGTACAAAGTTAACTGGAATAATGTTGGAGGAGTGTGCACTATGCAGTTTCATCCACACTGCCTTTGAGAGCAGTCCTGGAGTGAACTATCTCAGAATGACCTCCTTTGTAGCATACTAATAACTGTAGCAGCAGCTGTGCAGATCAAAAACTTGAATGGCTTAAAAGAGCTGTCTCAGCACAGAAATGAGGCAGATCAGATACTACAGCCAAGCTGATGGACTTGGCATTGCTGTTTCTAGCAAGAAAAAAACTGCTTTTTGATCTGTATATCTTAGGCAACAATCCACCATGAAGTAATGTTATTAAAACAGTTAAAGAGTACCAATGTGGAAAGAACTTAAATAATCTACCTTCTATGTTGCATTCATATTCAACTTTCTAAGCCCCTCTCCACCTTTCTCCCTATTACATATAACAGAAAGGAGAACAGAATTAAGTATTAGAACAGAAAGTTAATTTTTCTGTTCTTGACTGAAGAAATATGCCTGTCCTCAGCTATTACAAGAGGTAAAACATGTTAATTAGTAAATACATTTTACTGCAATATTTAATATATAAACACATAAACATTCTGTTCTGTATTATTCTTTATGGAAATCTTAGAAAAAAGGAAGCAGAGATATTTCTGTATTGTTGAGCTGTCATCCTTGCCAGCACAGGAAAACGCTTCATACAGAATTCAACCTAACTTTCAGGCATAAATCCAATGTGGAATTGGCAGGCAAAAAATAAATAAATAAATAAATAAAATAGTGATCTGTAAATTAATTTAATATAAATTATGATTTATCTATTGAATAAAGTCTGTTCTTAATTGCAAAAGTTAAATACGCCAGACTATTGTGCACTTATCTCTAGCATTAGGTTAAGGGAAGTTCCCAATTATAACGTATCTAGAAAATATAGAATAAATATACAGCTATTTGGCAGATCTGAAAGGAGTCATATCACTTTCAGAAGACACAATGTTTTTCCGAAATATGTAGGAAAACGTTTGTACAAATGTGTTTTCTTAATTCCTCCATGGCATTATCTGATCTTAGGTATTCTTTATTATATCCATAGATTCCTTTATAGTGTTCAGCACCATGACATTTTACTGCTTCTATTTATGTTATTTTCTATAAAATAAGTGCTTGCCTTTAGCTAATAACAATTGATAGCACAGCTTCACTGGAAGAGAGATGAGAATTTTAAGAGATGACAGAAGAAGTCCTAGTAAAATAAAAGGACTCATTTTACACAGCTCAGACTATAAGTGATCAGCAGCATGAAGGATTGTCTAGATATACATTTTTAACAATACATAAAGGAATTAAAGTCTGCCTGTACTGTGAAGTGCAAAATATGTCCATCATATAAAGGAATCAAAGTCTAACCTGTATTTTGTAGTGCCAAATATGTCAATTGTATAATATTAATGTCACCAACTGCAGGACATCTTATTTGTTTACACTTTCTGCACAGCAGAATGAGTAGGTCATTGAAGAGGCTTACTTTCTTTCACTTGCTCTTGATTATGAATGCAATGACTGATATTCTTATCACGATCTATAAGGAAAGGGCTACAATTTTCCCAATGGTTCAAATCCTTGTATATCCACTGGATATGCTTGAGAGAACTTCCAGCTGCCTTTTAGAGTATCTTTTTGTGTATTCTCCTCCTGAGCTTCATTTCACTCAATTGACCTTTTTGTCTCTAAGGTAAACATCGCTGCTATTCAGACACTTTTCAACCATGAAGAATCTCTTTTGCTGTCTATATAGATGATGGCCATGTAACTGAAACTTTCATATGAGCTGAATTCTCTGTAAGAATGGATTTACAGAAGTTGAGCATGATTTCCCCAAAGCCTGTACAGGTTGCAGACTTTCCAGTTCTACCACAAACCCTGTCCTGGCACTGCCTCACAGCCAGGAACCAAGAAAGATGAAGAGTCCCCAGCGTGGGAAAACATGTTACTCCAGAGTCTATGTCAATTATGCCAAGCATAACTTTGGGTGCTATGTCTCAAAAATGAGTTTTATGCTACCAGATCAATCAATTTCTATAAACTGCTGTTGGATATCAAATGTTATTGATTTTTAGATTATTTTGAAAAACTAGAGTTATAAAGTAAGTATGGGTTACAGCTTTCTGCTCTAAGTCTTCTGTTGCTCAAGTGTGACATTTAGGATTACTATGGTGGATGTGAAACAAAATAACCAAAGTTTGTCCCTGTAAGTTTCCAACTCTCGATGTTCATGTTGATTTTAAAGTAATTTCTGTGGTCAGTGGTACCAAAAGCATCGTGGAACTACTGTCACATGTGTCTACTTCTAAATCTTCTTCAGAAACTATACATACATTTTATAGCTAGGTCAAATGAGCATGAGTTATAATGAGTTAATGAAAAATTTCAACAATTTCTGAGGTGTTTTAATGAGGATCTTTAATCACTATTGTCATCCAGGAAGAGGTTATAGATTTTGACATTTTAAGCAAATTCTTGTTTAGCTCTGGGTTTTCTTTTTTTTTTCTTTTTTTTTCTTTTTTTTTTTTTTTTTTTCTGCATTCAGAGTGTCTATTTTTGCTTCACAGCTAACAAAAAAGATGGGAGATCTGTGCAAACCTGCCAAAACCAGTGATCCTTTTTAGAACCATTTAAAATAGATCCGTGTTCCTTATTTATTTATTGTTAACTCTGGCTGAATGAGTAGGAGGAATTCAAGACAATGTAAAAATGACACAGAAATAGCAGAATCACATATACACCATTAAATTACAGAGATATGACCTTTGTTCAGAAATCACCCATCACCTGGGAAAGCATTATTAGAAATGCAATCTTTGTGCCATTCATTGATGCTGAGATAGGTGAATCCCAGGCATCTCTTGAATTCTCAGCACACTTATTTGTAACTAGGGGAAAAAATAATTATAAATATATATATATATATACACACACATTTAGACTTTTTACCTTCATGCTAGTTTCCTGTTGCTTTCTGTAGCGTAGACCTGTTTAATATTCAAAGAGAAGTTATAAAGTTTTGCTAAATTTAAGGCTGCCTGCTGAGAATTAGTCAAAGCAAGCAGTGAATAAGAATACTTTCTAATAATTCAAACAAAATTTGAACATTAAAGCGTGTTGTGGGTCAGGACTGGAGAAAAAAAAATAGCAACAAACACTAATTATAAGTTCAGCTGTGTCAATTATCTCAGAACCGATAGAACTGAAACTCCTAGTGACTTCCTTTTTCAGTGTTCACACACACACAAACAAAACTGCTTGTGTTCCATTATTTTTGGGAATAACTCAACCGAGAGCTCATTATTAGAACAATAAAAAATGAATATATATGTAAGGTGATTTAGGAGCTTTAAAATCACATTAAATTGGACTTTTCCAGCTTCCCATCATTGTTAGATTAATCTTGTTGAGCATATAAGGCTTCACAGACTCACAGAATCACAGTATAGTTAAGTTTGCAAGGGACCTCTGGAGGTTATCTCATCCCTTCAAGCAGGGACACCTCAGTTTGCCCAGGACCACATCCAGACAGCTTCTGAAGATCTCCAAAGAAGAAGGAGGTTCTGCAACCTCTCTGAACCACTGTTCTGGTGCTCCATCACCCTCATGGTAAAGAAATGCTTTATAATGTTTAGACAGAACCTTCTGTGTTCCAGTTTGTGCCCATTGCCTCTTGTCCTTGCACTGGGCACCACTGCAAAGAGCCTGGCTCCATCTTCATTGCCTCTTCCCCTCAGGTACTTTGACAATCCTACCGCTCCCCCCAAGCCTTCTCTTATACAGGCTGAACAGTCCCAGCTCTGTCCTCTTCTTCTCAAAAGAGAGGCACTCCAGTGCTTTAATTATCTTGGTGGCCCTTTGTTTCAATCTCTCCAGTATGTCCATGTCTCTCTTGTAATGGGAGGCCCAGAAATAGACACAGAACTCCAGGTGTGGTCTTACCAGTGCTGAGTAAAAGGGAAGGATCACTCCTCTGGATATACCAGTGATTAATTTGCCCAGTGAAGCCAAGAATTAGCCTTCTTAGCAGCAAGGGCACACTGCTGACTCATGTTCACCTTGGTGTCTACCAGGATTCCTAGACCCTTTTCTACAGAGTTGCTTTCCAGTTGGGTGGCCCCCAGCATGTACTGGTGCATGGAGTAAAATAAACATTTGGGGTGGGTTTTAAATTGCTCTGTACAAGTTAGGTATCTGATCTACACCTCTTATCTAAGCTTCTTCAACATTCCAGAATAAGAGACACTTTTACAGGTACATACATACAAGGGGTATGCAGAGTAAAATGGTATCTAAGGGTGAAACATCTCACACTTTGTGCAAAAGCTACTTTCTCCATTCATAATGGTAGATTATTTTCTTGATAGCTCCTTCAAGGAAACACTTTCCACTGAATATAGAGATAAGTTGTTGTTGTTGTTGTTTTTTCCCCATTTGTTTTAGTAGCCATCAGTTTTTATCAGGCATATGTGGAGCTGACATATATGTATATATCATGTACAGTACACATACATACTGTTTGTGATGTTTCTGGAAAGCTAATACACATGTAAAGAACATTTTTCATAAATTATCAATATAAGTTCAATTTTTCAGTGTCAAGCATGAGAAAGTGTTTGAGTGAAGTTTTCAAAACTAAGTCTGTTTTTATAATTAATTTATTTTTATTACTCAATTATGATGCTCAAAAACCAAATTCCTCAAATAGAAAAAAATCTTTGCTCATTTAAAATATAATTCTCACCAAAAATTCAGGAGTGAAATGGTTTGTCCATAAAAAGAAGAAAAATAAGTGAACACTGTCTTTCATTCAAATGAGGGAGGAGCAAGACAGTCTGTTCTTCTGCTATTAATCTTTTTATGTATCCCTGAGAAAACCTGGGCTGAAGGGAGGCTTAACACCACATCCATACACTCTAATATGCTCAGAAAAATAGCTCTTCCTTGAGCTATGTATCTATCCCCTTCTTGTGCAAATCCATAGACTCAGAAAGCCATGAGAATCTTTTTGTGACTGTGATTACTCTTTCACTTGCATTAATTATTATAAAAGAAGCTATATCAAGAAAAGCTGGAGATGCCCTGAATCTTCTTTGCAAACAAAATTCAGTTACAGTATAAATGGCGATTGTACCATGCTGGTATTGGCTAGCAGGATTGTATTAAGTTTACTTGGCAAGGTTTTGGTAGTGGGGGACTACAGGGACTACACTCTGTGAGAAGAATCCAGAAGCTGCCCCATCAAGGCCAATGTCAGTCAGCTCCAAAGGGACCTGCTGCTGACCAGAGCCAAGTCAATAAGCAATGTTATTTGCACCTCTGCAAGAGCAGATTTAAGAAAGAGAAAAAGTCTGCAACAGCAACTGGGAGAGTGAGGAGTGAGAAACAGCCTTGAAGACCCCAAGGTCAGTGCAGAAGGTGCTCCAGGCATGGAGAAGAAATTCCTCTGTGGCTTATGGAAAGACCCCTGGTGGAGCAGGCTGTCCCCCTGCAGCCCATGGGTCCCACATGGAACAGATCTCCATGCTGCAGCCCATGGAGGAGCCCCAGTGGAGCAGGTAGATGTGGCCTGGAGGAGGCTGTGGCCCATGGAAAGCCCCCGCAGGAGCAGGTCCCAGGATGGAGCTGCAGCCCATGGAAAGGAGCTCACACAGGAGCAGAGGGTCTGGGGGGAGCTGCCACCTGTGGAGGACCTGTACTAGAGCAGTTTGCTTCTGAAGGTATGGAGCCTGTGGTATGGAGCCATGTGGGAGCAGTTCTTGAAGAGCTGCTGCCTGTGTGGAGACCCCACAGGCTCAGTTTGGGAAGAATGGCATCCCATGGGAGGGACCCCACGTGGACCAGGGGCAGAGAGTGAACATGAAGGAGCAACAGAGATGAAGCATTAGGGACTGACCACAGCCCCTATCCCCAATTCCTATGCACTACTAGGGGAGAGGATGTAGAAAAGGGTGGATGGAAGGAGATATTTGTTTCTCACTTCTCTAGCTTGTTAGTAATAAGTAATATATTTCTCTAATCTCCCTGTGCTGAGTCTGTCTTTCCCATGACGATTATTGCTGAGTGATCTCTCTGTCCTTATCTCAACCCCTGAGCCCTTTTTACCATATTTTCTCCTCCTTTCCCTTTAGGGGTGGGGGGTGGGAATGATAGTGCAGTTGTGGTGGAGCTCGGTTGCCCAGCTGAGTAAAAACATCGTAAAGATATTTTAATGATATGGGAGAGATCCATGATGATCATCTATGGAAAATTTTTCTTTATTTATATTTTAATCTCATATGTTTGCTTTTTTCTTGCTCTTTTCCTCTAGTACATTGTAATTCCTATGGCTTTTGATGTATACAGTAGGGATGTTGGGGTAAATGTTGTGCAGATGATTCTGGATTAATTATCTTTTTTTTTGCCATGCTGATATTGACTAGCAGCATATTTTAATGATATGGGAGAGACCCATGCTGATTATCTATGGAAGAAAAAATATTTTTTATCTGGTATATTTGCTTTTTTTTTTTTTTTTTTTTTTTTTTTCCCTCTAGTGTATTGTAATTCCTATGGCTTTTGATCATTGTAATGAAAGCTGAAATTTACCAAAAAGTATCACAATGTATTGCGATGTATACAGTAGGGATGTTGGTGTAAATGTTCTGCAGATGATTCTGGACTAATTATATTATTTGCACTGTATGTTTCTATGACCATTCATGTCTTTCAGTTTCACCTTCCAGTTGCTTAATTTGCAGTTTTACTTTTATCTTGTATTTTGCAGAAAAAGTTTTAGGCCCACAACTTATTAGAAAAGCAGTGGGCCAAGGATACTTACTAAGTTTAAAAACAACATAGAAAATGACACTGATACATGAGAATCACAAATTTTGTACTTGTGTATGCTGGAAAAGCTGTATTAGGAACTTTACTCAGAACGCAGGTTTTGGAGATTTTTTAATTACAACAGCATCTGTCAGCAAGTCTAAAGCAATTTCTAGTGAAAGCAGTGATTATTTTTTTTTTTGTGTGTATGTGGGCATATTTGCATTTTTATAAAGATGAAACTGTGATTTTTCACCTAGTATGCATAGGTGAATAAATATTTAGATGCTGGGTGTGGCTTAGTAATGTATGGAAACCATTATGCTATCTATTGTTTCATTCAGGGTTCAAGTGAGGTGCCTGTCTTAAACTTTAATCATTCACAGTTATAGAAACCTTTAAAAGTAAATTAGAAAGCTCCCTTTTGTTTCCTTTTGCAGTCTCTTAATTTCCTAAGGTGGTTAAATGACCTTTCTCACTTGTTCACCAATGGTACAAATACCGATTGATTTACCAGTATTTTTTAACATATAAGAAAGCAAAAGGGAAACATTTTCTCAAAAGTGTTTGCATACATGACCATTATTGTAATTTAGTCTTGTTTTGCCATATTTCTCTAAGTGATATAAAGGATTAAAGATCTTCAGACTCTACAGAAGCACTTAGGATAGGTTTATTCTTGTGTAACTTAAAAGGAGTAGGCATTGACGATTTTATTATTTATGTATTTATTTTTTTTTTAATGTTTTAGATTAAGTGTTTTTTTTTTTTTTTTTTTTTTTTTTTTTTTTCCCATTCAATTTCAGGGAATACTCTTTGGATATAATAATTTAATGACATAGTACTTGTGATTTGCCAAGAAGACTACCAGTATAATAGGAAATGTCAAAGCACTGCTTTGTCCTGCAATGCATGATATACACTTCTGTGAAAAAATGCCAAATATAGGGATCATACTAGTTAATTTTAGTAGTTTTACAAGACCCAGCAAATGTCTTACATGTCAGAACATCAAAAAAAAAAAAAATCAAATTATCTTATTATACACACACTTCTATCTATTAAACAAAACCTGTTATATTAATAGTTTAGCTTTTTTTTTTTTTTTTTTTTTTTTTTTTCTTTACTGTTATATTGGAACACTGGTTAAACACACATAGGAAAAATTCTATCCATTCATCTTTTTGATATCAGCAGATGCAGATAAACCCACTGTTATATTTGTCGGAACACCTCTTCAAAGTATTTGCACCCAATCCTCATTGATGTAGCTCTGCAAGAACCACAAATGTCAGTGAAAAAGACCCAAGAAAAGGCAAACTATACAAAGCTGGTCCAACCAACTACCTGTATTAGAACCAGTGTCACCAAAATAACTTGAAGGGTGTTAGCAATTGGAGGCTTCTCACTGAGAAGCACCATTTGCCATTGAGACAATCTCTCTAGAGAGGTTTGCTGCCTGCTGGGGTCCTGCATTTGTGATATCACAAAGAGGCTACCAAGCGTTGTAAAGCCAGAGGACTACCATCTGTTTCTACTGTCATGGTTTAGGCTAGGATAAAGTTAATTTTCCTCCTAGTGATGTTTTGGATTTAGGATGAGCATAATGTTGACAGCATGCTGATGTTTTAGTTGTTGCAGAGCAGTGCTCACACTAATACAAGGACTTTTCAGCTTCTCGTACCACCCTGTCAGCAAGGAGGCTCAGGGTGCACAAGAAGCTAGGAGTGGAAAAAAAAAAAAAAAGAAAAAGATAGCTGACCCCAACTGGCCTTCCATATCATGTGATATCATGATATCAAAGAGTGTTCTGGGAAGCAAGGAAGCTGGACTTATTAGCAGAGCTTTAAAAGAAAAGAACCTGGCAACATTGACACTTTAGGAAGCAACAGGGAAATACCTGTGAATTGTGCCAGATGAATTAGGGATTGTTCTTCTAAAATGGTAATGTGGCCAATAGCCCAGCTGAAGTGCTTCTACGCTAATGCCTGTAGCATGGGAAACAAGCAGAGGGAGTTGCAAGCCATGGCTCAATTAGAAAACTATGACCTAATTGCCATTATTGAAATGTGGTGAGATGAATCACATAACTGGAACATTGGAATTGGCTATAGAAGAGGTGGGCAGGGTGTTGCTCTCTTTTACTAGGTGTGGGGGTGTTGCTCTCTTTTACTAAGAAATTGATAGATTGCAAAGAGATACCACTGAGAAAGAGCCATGGACAGGTTGAGAGGTTTGTGTGTAAAAGTTAAGGACTGGACCAATAAAGGACACTTTGTGGTTGGGGTCTGTTACAGGCCACCTGATCAAGGGGAGCCTGTTGATGAGGTTTTCCTGCTTCAATTACAAGAGGCATCATGCTCATAGGTGCTCATCCTCATGGGAGATTTCAACCACCTGGATGCCTGCTGGGAAAGCTACAAAGCAGGCTGTAAGCAGGAGACTCCTGGAGTGAATCAAGGATAACTTCCTTGTCCAAGTATTAGACAAGCCAACCATAGGAGAAGCATTACTGGACCTAGTGCTCATTAAAGAGTTTAAAATTGGAGACAGACTGAGCTGCAGTGACCATGCCCTGATTGAGTTTATGATCTGGAGGAATAGGGGTCTGGCAAAGATCAAAGTTAGGACCCCTGAGCTTTAGGAGAGAAAACCTCCAACTGTTTAAAGAATTGGGGGATGAGATCCCCTGGGACACTGTTCCTATGGACAGAGGATCTGATCAGAGCTGGTAACTCTTTCATGACACTTCTCTTAAGAGCACAAGAGCTCTATCCCCATATGTAAGAAATCAAGCAGGGAAGGCAGGAAACTGGCATGGTAGAGAAAGCACTCAACGGTCAAACTGAGGTCTAAGTAGCAAATGCACTGGCAGTGGAAGCAGGGACTTGTGGCATGGAAGAGTACAGGGATCCCATTCAGATGTATAGGGGTGAGATCAGGAAAGCCAAGGTACACATGATACTAAACTTGGCAAGGGATGCAAGGAATAATAAACAAAAAAAAAAAAAACACACATCAGTCCATACATAAACAAATCAATAAATCCAGGGGTGGGGTGGGGGGGAGATTCTGCAGGTACAGTGTGCAGAAAAGAAGAAATTATTTCTCCTATGAAAAAAGACTGAGAGAGCTGGAGATGTTCAGCCTGAAGAGAAGGCTTCCTTTAAGTAAGGGGATTTATAAAAAAGATGGAAAACTGCTGTCTTGTGATGAGCTTTTTTACCACCACAACCCCAAAGTCCTTCTAGACACGGCTGCTATTAATGAGTTCTTCTCCCAGTCTGTACTAATGTCTGGGATTTTCCTGATCCAGGTGTTGTGCCTTGCACTTGAATTTGTTGAACCTTAGTCGGTTCGTATGGTCTATCTTCTCAAGCTTTCCCAGGTCCCTTTGGATGACATCACTTCCTCCTTGTATTGACTACACCACTCAGCATGGTGTCATCTGCAAACTTGCTGAGGGTATGCTCAATTACACCGTCTATGTCATTGATAATTATATTAAATGACACCACTCCCAAGATGGATCCCTGAGTGACACCACTCATCGCTGGCCATTGTACACTGAGCCATTGACCACAACTCTCTGTATATGACCTTCCAGTTCTTATCCATAGAATGGTCCATCCTTCATATCCATCTCTCTCCAATTTGGAGATTGGGATGCCAAATATCCTTTTGGCCAACTTGGGTCAGCTGTCCCAGATGTGTCCTCTCCAAGCTTCTTTTGCACCCCCAGCCTCCTCACTGGCAGAGCAGCATTTTATTATTATTATTATTATTATTATTATTTGTGTGGTTGTTTGGTTGTTTGTTGTTTTATTATTATTATTATTATTATACTACATATCTAAAATATAAGGTTTCTGTCTACTCTCACCATTAAGAAAAAGCAGATGAGTTACGTCATAGCAACTGTCTAACATTTAAATAGCTAAAGGTTGGTGTTATATTAATAATAAGAAAATGTTCAATGTAATGCAGAAGGGCAGACAGAAGTCTAGCAGTGCTGTGTTCTAGAATCCTGCCTTTTAAACAGACACAGACATGCATTTCATGTGCAAGACATGGTTCTCCTTCAGTAAATGAATAAAATATGACATTTGTTAATACTCTTCATGAAACAATATATAACAATAAAAATGGGAGTAGGGTCTGATTATCGGTCTAAGTCATTATCCAAATGTGGATTAATTTCTCCTCAGTAGTACAGGCAGATTGAAATGGCTTACCTTTATTACTTTTACAGAAAGTAATGAATGAAAATGCATGAAGAATTATACCATACAAAGGCAGAATAATTACATTTTGAAACTTTTGATTTCTGAAAATCACAAAAAGGTATGATTCGTGGAGATTTCATTGAAGTTGTGAATTTTTAAATTTCTCTTTTATATGATGTATGTTTTCTGCCTACTCTTAAGTAACATTCAATTAAAAGTATCATATGCTTAACTGCTTTCCCCACGATTACTCAACAGGGTCAATATATTTTAGAATTTGTGCTTCGCTGTGTGCATTCAGTGTCAAGTATCTTTTGGGGGGAAGAAAACTCTCAAATTATATTTCATTTCAGTTTGCTGACATATCTTCACAAAGGGGTCAAAATTATTGAAGTTGTTATTGAAGACTGTAAGAATGGCATCCAATCCAAAGGAACTGGCATCCTCTACTGATTGCTAACTTTTATGTTGTAGAACTTCTGTAAAAAATCTTGGTATTGTTAAAGTAACCATTAATAATCCATCCCTTCTCCAGAATGAATGCCCATCAGACTTTTTAAATTGAACTAAACAAAGCTTTATATGTGAATTTCCTTTCCCCCATTTACCTTGTACACAAAAGGTATGAATCAGTTTATTTTCTTGGAAAAACACTAACTGTGAAGTATCATTTCTGCATGTTCATACCACTAATCACCATTCCATTAGATAGGAGTACACATTTTGTTACATCATTATACTGTTTCAAAAATTGTATGTTCTTATTTATAGAGAAGAAGCATAGAAATATCCACAGCTTTCAAAGTAAGCAACCCTATGCTATAGGTTAAATTAATTCTCATGCTTAAATATGCCATTAGATCAATGACAACAGGATAAATCCTCTTCACAGAGTTTTTCATCACTGAGAGCATCTAGACGAGAAATTTGGCTCCAAAGACCTTATTATGAAAACTTGCTAGATTGTATTTTTTAGTGCTCCATTAAATACAAATGAAAAAAAAAAAAAAAAAAAAGATATAAAATATATGAAGGTAGCAAGATTGAAGCAATTTTTTGTGAACTTTTCACAAATTTCTCCAAATATATTACAAGTTCAGTTTTCAAATGACTGGAAGAAAGTCTGGAGGTTACATTTCAATTGCTTTGATCTTCACCTTTATAAACATTCCATTTTTATATTCCTAGAAGGAGGAGAAAATGAAGAGTGCAAAGATTTATGTCATTGAGTGTCATAGATGATTACCTCTAGAAATGAGAAGAATACAATTTTTATGACTATTTAAAACTAAGCTATTTTTCATAAGCAAATATAGCCAGACCAGACAGCTTTAATTTTTAAGAATGCATAATACACTCTGATACAAATCCATAAATTATGATATGTTTTTAGAATCAGTGATTTCCTAAATAAAACATTCAGCACAATTCTTGTAAGTATAATATTTTTGTTGTAATTTACAATGACATTAAGACAATAGTTTTTCTTAGTAAGATGCAGGCACTATGCACCATTTGAAAATTCAATTCACTGATAATTTACTTCTTGGGAAGTAATTTATGCTTACTCTATGAAGCAAAAATATATTTTCTATGAAATTTCAAGAAAGGGACCTATTGTTCCAGTCAGAGAAATGAAGTTGCATGGAAAATTAAATATGTGAAGAATGTGTAGAAGAACTAATGAAATTCAAGGATCAGTGATGTTAAAAAGATATGTAATAGTTGTGTGTCCAGTGTGCATTTTTATCTTCATTTTTGTAAGATGGATAGAAATAGTCATATTTGCATTATAAAAATTACCTGTGCATGGCAAAAACAAGCAATGACCTATGGATTTCCTGCTGGATGTCTACCTGTATATGCAGTCCAAGAAGATGCTCTCAAAAAAAAAAAAAAAGATCTATATGATTATTTCTCCTTGAATCCACTTCTGAACAAGGAACATTCTTTGGAAGAGTTGAGCAGAGTAGTATATGAGAAGGAGGTAGACCCATCGCAAAATGTGTTAACAGGAGAGCAAGAAGGTAAAAATGTGCCTATGCAGTTGGTGCCAGTGGGACAAAGATGCATGCACAGTGCTTAGTTCACAGTCTTCAACATCATATGTCCTGAAACCATAACGTCCAAGAAGAGGGCACAGCAAATTTATCACTGATAGTTTTGAAAGTGCATCTATATTATCATCAAAATATTCACAGTGAAACAATGAGTGTTGCAGACAAATTTTGGAATTTTGGGAGTAAGTGGGGGGGGAGGGGGGGAAGGGGGCAGCTGTTATTTGTGAAATAGAAAGTTAGTTTGTTAAATAGAGAATCAGAGAATCTTGTATTACAAAACAAAACAAAAACCACCACCAAAAAAAAAACAAAAAACACCAAAAAACAAAACCAACCAACCAACCAAAAAACAACAAAACCCAAAGCACATAAGGCTGATTCCCTAGTTACATACACATGCCTCCATTTTCTAGTTTCTCTTTTCTCTGGAACCTCATTAAGAGACTCTTTACTTGCTGTAGTCATTATGTTTCCCTGCAGGAAGCAAGGAAATTCCAGTGTCACCTACCACTTAGCAAAATAGAAAGCCAAAGCAGAAAACAGTTAATGGAATCCCAAGGTTTAATCTAACACAAATCTGCACAGCAAATTGGTAAAACTGTGCTGGAAGTTAGTGACAAAGTCCCCATAACTTTCAGATGCAATGGAGCTTTGAAGCAGAGAACACTTAAGTTTATCTTAATTACTCTGACTGGCTTTCAGCTAGCTCTGGTTGCTGAGCATGTTTGCTCTCAGTAAGGAATATGTGAGGTATTTCCCCCTGTTGCCAGGCTCCAGAAGCAATGTCAAAGCTTGTAATCTGAAACTGGAAGCAGGTTGAAAACTGCTGTATGATAATCTATTTTTCAGTGTGTTTGGCTCACCCTGTCTAAAAAGTTCTAGTGTTGGCATCAACTCTTGAAGACAGAAACGTGATTTGGCCAGAGTTTCAAAGCAGGTCTATGCACCACCTTCTTTTAAAGAGAGTGCACCTGAAAAACATGAAAGTATTGTCAGTCTCCACAACCAGCATACATTTGACCACAAATGAGAAAATAACCTATTGAATGAAGAAGTTTAAAAGATAAGCACTTATAACAAACTTCCCCCTTGTCCACATATCCTGGCAGAATGGCCTCCTTTGAATTTGGATGAATCTCAAATATCAACTTTGAACAGTTTGTTATGTTACAGTCAGCTTTATGATCCCATCTGGATTTTCTAGGAAACCTTTTTTTTCTGCTATCTCTGAGGCCTGACTCTGTACATGACATTAGTCCTGGTCTTTCTTCTCTACTGTAGGATTCCTCCTTACTAAATTCTTTCCCTCTCTCTCTCTGAGTGCTGTTCTGCTTTAGGAAAGTTTCTGCTATGTGTATGCTTTTTACTTCTAATGAAGAGAAAATATCTACCTTCTTCCATGAAAATTTTCCAAAAAGCAGGTAGCAAGGACCACCAACTAAACCAGCAAACCTCCTTCCTGTTGTCCTGCACTCTTTATGCAGCAACATACAGCAAAATAATGAGCAAGAAAAGCAGACACCATCACTTGTAGCCTGTTTTTTGTCACGTGTACTGGGTCTGGCTGGGAGGGAGTTAACTTTCCCTGCTGCAGCCCATACATTTCTGTACTCTGCACTTATAGCTAGAACACCACTGGTATTGTGTCTATTGCTGAGCTGTGCTGGCACAGCATCAAAAGTCCCTCCAAATGCCCTAGAGCTAGTAGGCTGGGGGTGGGCAAGAAGCAGGAAGGGGACATCACCAGGGCAGATGACCTAAACCAACCAAAGGGATATTCCATAGTGTATGGTACCACACTCAGCAGTAAGAGGTGGGAAAGGGGAAGGAGGTGGGGTTCTTGTTATGAAGATGTCTGTCCTCCCAAACAGCTGCTACATGCATTGAGGTCCTGCTTCCTAGGATGTGGTCAAACATCTCTCACTGATGGGAAACAGAGAAAAAAAAATATTTTTCTCTCTCTGTGCTTCTCTGCAGCCTTTGCTTGTTTATTATTATTATTATTATTATTGTTTTTTTTTTTTTTTTTCCACTCTTCCTTTTAATTGAATTGTTCTTATCTCAGCCTGTGAGCATCTTTTTTTTCTTTCCAGCACACTTTCTTCTCACCTTTTCTTCTGAGGAGGGCAAGCAAGAGACTAGTTGTGGTGCAGTTTAGCTGCCCAGAAAGGTAAAAACACTGCACTCACCTCAGCATCAGAATATTTTTTGTTGTTTAAATGTTTAACGTTATTTAAAATATTTAAACATATAATTTAAAAGGTTTTTTTTTTTTTTTTTTTTTTTTTTTTTTTTTTCAAGTTGAAATATGAATGTTGTTTTTTCTCCACACCACCTATTAATAACAGGATCCTGAAATACTGAAATTCTGACTTTTTCACCTGAACTCACAGGACATGAGAATTCAGCTAATCAAAACAGCCACACCATAGAGAAATAAAAATGGACTTCAATATTCAATTGCAGATATTTCATATGAGATGACTTGTAGTCCATTATACAAGCCTTCATTTCACAAATTCCCATAGATTGAAATAATTTAAATATTCCTCTTTCTCACTCACACACCAGCTATTCATAAAATGTAATCTATTCAGTCAGGATAGGCATTGGGTTAGAATAATGGTTGCTTATTTTTAGACTTCATCTTGTATTCTTGCAAGAGCCTGATTGCTGCAGTTACCTTAATTAGATGTGATTTTTCTGGTTACTGATATTCTGAACAGGCTGGTAGCTTCAACATTTTCTGTCATGCAATCCAATTTTTATAAAAAGGACAGGGCTGATATGGGGGGTAGGGGTTAAAGAATATAAATTCCATATTACATGTTGATAATGTGGAAACACTTAACCTGGATATGGAAAGTTTGTGGGGAAAAAAAAGGAAAAAAAAAAAAGTTGTTTTTTTTTTTTTTTAAAAAAAAGTCTACTAATTTTTTCACTGGAAAGCCTCAATTTCACTGGGTGTTAGTAGCTAATGAAAAATATATAACAGGTATAGAGATATGTTTGAAGGATTCTGCTACCCAGTCTTTGTGCCTATAATGGCTATATTTCACTAGTATAATTTTTTGCATATGAGTGGGGGAGTTGGAACTGGATGGTTTTTAATATTCCTTCCAACCCAAACCATTCTATAAATTCTATGATATTATGGTTCCATGATTCTATGATTCTGTGATTCTATGATATTTTGTATACATATGGATGAAACCATGAAGGATGGTGCTTGTTTTTCCTGTGAAAAACACTAATATTTCTAATAGTTCTATACTAATACAGTTGATGCCTTTGTCTGAAATTAATCAACAGACAGAATAGAAATCAATACAGCTGTGAAACAATAGCCCTGCAACACACACACACACAAGGATTTTGCTAGCACTGCAAAGAGGCATTGTTCTTTTTTCCTCTGTTTATAGCTAAGTCTATAAATTTTATATGACATGTTTGATGGTAGGTGATATATCTCTTTAACATGATTATTAAAGTCTTTAGAGTGGATTCTGATCACAGATAATCTGCTGAATATCTGGCATAATTCTACAGAGGATCTTCTGAGTCATTCTAATTTATACTGGAGTCACTTGGTGTCACAACTATGAAAAAAGCAACAGGTTTGAGCTGGCTTCAATCCACATGTTCTTTTCTGGTGGCTTGGGGGACACAGTATTTTGACAGTGAGCAGACTGGTGACAGTGGGGGACACAGTATTTTGACACCATTAATGTGAATCACATTTGTATTGTGATTCAGCTGTATATTGCAATGATTTATTCCGCTAAATATACTTGTACCATATTTCAGTATGTTGATGCTTCACTCTATGAAACCAAAATGCTGTGTTATGTCAAATATCTACAAATAAGTAAACTTGGTATTAAACTTTAAACCCTCCTCATGTGCAATATCTTAAAAAACTCTTGTCAAAGAGTATTGGATTCCAATAATCTGTTGACAGAAAAGTGAGTCTGATGAAGTCATGAGAGTTTTCATGTTCTTACTTATATTCATCCAATTTGATTAGAAAAGTTTCTTGAACTTTTATATATTCACTATATTCTTCCCTATTTATTTACTGACCACTCAAGACAGTTTTTGAAAAACTATGTGAACAAGCATTAAAGGTTAATTTAAAAAAGTTGTTCAGATTGGGCAAATGAATCAGAGAAAAATAAGGATTTTTTTTTTTTTTTTTCTAATATCAACAACACACTCCTGATCTCTGTGAACTTGCAGTTCTGACAGAATGTAAATACTTTTCAATTGAAGGATAACATTTCTTGTTACTTTTAATGCATTTTCTCTTCCTAAGGTCTGCATCACTTTTAAACACTAATTAATTAATCATGTTAACATTGCAGAGATTAAGTTCTGACCATACAAAGGAAAATGCATTGCTGAGTCTTGCAAATATAATTGCTGTAATTACATTGCTAGCTATGCTTAAGTCTTTCTGTGATTTTTAAGGCACAGCTAATTCATCTTTATTTTTTTTATTATTATTTTTGATTTTTTTTTCAGATTTTGGGATTAAGTTCTTCATTGTTTCCAAAAATTTCCATAAATGGATGTCTTATAAAGAGTAGAGCAGGTGTTTCTGATAGTTTCCTATTGTTGGCCTCTAAGATTTCCAACTGAATCTGGCTCACTATATGTCACGAGTCTGATAAATTTTCTTTACAGTCACCCCATCTTTCTTCCTGTCATGCACTAAGTAGGAGTTGTTTTTGATTACAACTGGTGTCGTCCTTCAGCTTTGCAAGATTATGTTCTGAATTTCTTGAAAGAGAGCTTCCAGAGAATCCTATGCATGTCTTATATCTTGCTGTGCAGTGAATGGTGTTTTTCTTTATTCTAACCTGATAAATTTTGCATCAAAGTGTAGCTTCAGTAATGAGTGGAAATATGTTAAATAGGTTGCCAAAGGGTCCTCCCTCTCATAAAACATTGCTGACACAACCCCATACTCCACACTGCGAATGTTACATTTCCAGTGTTAAAAAAATAGCATACACCAGCAAGTAATAACACCAGGCCCACTCAAATTTGTATTTTGGGAAATAACTAGTCTGTTTCAATAATCTCAAAGAACAGCTACTATGAGCTTGTATAGGACACAGAAATGAAGGTCATCAGTTGCCCTGGTTTCTTTTTTCTGTGTTCCTTACGTAGGCCACAAGATACTGCTGAATGGATATAATCCATTGGTGAACCAGCTCATGCTCTCCATATTCTAGCTTTCTTAATATCCATCTTTCTGCTTAAGCTTTTTTTGTATTCTTTTCTTATTGTCTCATAAAACCCTACACAGCAGCCAGATTTTCATAAAACTAGCTGCATGCTTCCCAATGTGGATTAAATAATCAAAGATGCTTTCATGCCTGGCAGGTCATGTTGATTGTCATAAGACAAAAACAAAACAGAAAAATTGATTTTTTCTCAAATGTCATACTCTTCATTAAATTTGTTAGGGAAATGAGCTTTAAGCACTAACCTGTAACAAAACAATACATATAGCTGTGATGTTACATGTTGTGTACAAAGGAGATGAAAGAAAACAGTATTTGCAGTTTTTATTTACATACATCAATCTGTTTTTCTCTATTATTTTTTTTTCATTCGTGTTTGATTTATATTTAAGCAGTTTGTAGCCTGCTGTCATGTGATGAAATATGTTTGATACACTACTGTGCATAATGTATTATTTGACATTATATTTACTATAATATGTGAGGAAAAGTTATTTATTCATACAGTCACTTAAAAGAAAGTCTACCATTTGTGAAATAAAATCTATGAATAAGTATTGTCAATTTTGAACATCCCTAAAATTAAAAATAAGTTCCTGTAACTTCAGGAAGATCAGGATACATCAGCTATACTATAATTTAGCATAAACAGTCTTTTTGAAAGCTAAACGTTTCCTGCAGGTTTCAACTTGAAAGTTAAACTTTTACCTTTTCCTATTTGGCAAGATGTTAAACAGAAAAAAAAAGAATAAAAAATAATATATATAGAGAGAGAGAGAGAGAAAGAGAGAAACATTCATTCCAGTGATCACATTTTTGATGGGCTGTGAGGGCCTTTTAAGAAGCCTAATTCAAAACATTTTCATTGTTCTGTGTCTTTTCATCACCTTTTATTAAGAAAATGACTGTCTCAAGCCATCACATTTCTTAATATAAGAAGTAATAACCAAAGAGTTACATAAATCTCAGGCAATGTAAAACAGGCATAGCGTTCCTACCTGAAATTATATAAATATTTTTACATAAGAGATTACAGAATACTGTAAAATTGTTATAAAACATTGTATAAGAAATTCCTGCATATATGTTGACATCTCTGCTGTGGGGATTTGTGATGCAGAGTGAGATTTATCTCTTTAAAAATATATGTATATTACAAAACGAACAATGTCTGAGAAATATTTAAACTTGTCCTTTATAGTCAATGAACTTATAGTCAATTACTTATAGGTAGTTTCAGCACAGAAATCTTATCTTAATCTGTGCATGCTCAGATGAATCATTTCCTAGAAGTATCATTTTTTTTTTTTTTCTCCTTTGAATGTAAAGCAAGTCCCAGATAATTAGCTAGCTATAAATGTCTATACTACAGACTTCTAAAGTTGAATGACATGAATCCTCACCCCAATGTACTGCAGAGGAGTGTAGATTAGCCGTGAGATACCATGACATCCTATCCCTCTACAAGAATGGAAAATAGCGTAGTCTCTTCTGGAAAGTAATTTTGAACTGTAAACTCATAGTCAGAAAAAGCTTATAACAATCTGTAAAACATTAGGGGAAGGGAGG
>NC_048893.1:33835757-33873619 GCF_011077185.1 Oxyura jamaicensis
CACTTTGTCCTCTGGAATGCTCTACTTTTAAGGAAAGCATCTTTTCAAAATGTTTTAATGGATTGCTGTCGTAAGGTTAGAGGTAACATTTAAGGGACCCCCTCTTAAAGTAACTCTATGTACTTTCTTTGCAATTGTGTATTCACTCAGAAGTGTTTTTTTATTAATAACTTGAATTTAGGAACTCTGTTCAAAAAGTAAAATATGCTGTCAGTGTCAGGTCCACATGTTACAAACTAACACCATAATTTCCTTCAGGATCAGGACTAAGTCTATCCCAGCACAAAGGTGAGATACTTCATGTTTATATGGGAGTATCGCTTTGTGAGACACAGAGAGTACAGGGGGCAATCTAACATTAAACATGAGTTTCTTCTTACCTATCTTAGCTTAGCTATCCAAGTTCCTTGTATACTCTGGGAAGAGAGACCTCTATGGAAGGCAGTTCATGCCAGCCTAAGAAAACTGGTTAAGATGAAAGGAATAATTAGCTCTCTGGAGGATGCCTGCCTATCTGCACTTACAAAAGAGGATGTCTAGTCCTAGGTGCTTAGCCCTGGACAGTTAACTCCTAGATATTCAAAGCCAGATAACAAAATTTCTCCTTCCTCAGAAGTAGTGAAATATTTTTTGCACTTTTTATCCTTTTATTCTCCTTATTTCCCCCCTCTAACTCTTTCAAGAACGTTTTTAATTAGCTATTCAAAGTGATTCTTCCTTGCTGATGGACATTGCAGCTTCTTCACTCTAGTTTGACTTCTGTTTCATTTTCATTTTCCTGTCTTGTTTTTAAGATTCTTCATTTGCACAGACATGGTCTAGGCATTCTTTTAAGCATGCTATTGAACATGTAGCAAATACTCCAGTTAGATTTTGGGCTGTAATTCAGAATGCTAATATATGTGTGCATCCATGCCTTAATGAGACCTAAGATGGTTATTTCATCAGGTGAATTAGTTGTTCTAGTTAATGACTCCATAAGTCAGACAAACAAGTCTGTTTTTTTAAATTGTGTTTTGGACAGAAAATGCTGACATTTCAGAATGTTATTTTTTTAACTACTTTCTACATAGCATTAAAAAGAATTTTTTTTTTCTTTTTTTTTTTGTCCTATAGTTATGATTATAAGTAATTTATTTATTGGTGTCTTTTGATGAAAACATCCACAGGATTCATCATATTCATCAACATATTTAACTTAAGAATTTAAGAAATACAATAACACTTTACTTTTTGTTTCTTTATTTCAAGCTTAGTTTCATTGAATCTTGTCAACACATTCTTATACAAAGTATATTGTTGCCAAATATCCATGCTAGTATTATTAAATACATATGTTGACAGTGGATTTTGACTAGTTTTTAGTTCAATTTCTGGTCGATAACTTTTAAGAGTGAACAAAGTGGTAAAGACAATATTAAACTAAAACAACAAAAGTGGCTGACAAAATAAAAATCTCATCTAACCATGACATGACCATCTAAAAATGCTATTTGTATATAAAAATTATAATACAGTTCCAGGAAAAGTGAATTAGAGTAATTCTTTAAGTCATGGTATGGAGGCATTTTCCTCATTTCCCATATATTGTCTCATTTGTTTGATTGCCTTCACTTTCCTGTTTTCTGATTGCTTATGTATTGTTCAATTATCTACATCACCAGTGCTTGTCCTACAATTATGTTAATGACGTTCTGATTTCAAATACGCAACAAAATGTCTTACTTTTCTGAAAGTAGTAAAATAAGTTATTTCATTATTTTTTTCCTTGCATATTGTGTTAGTTTATTTGGCATTATCCAGTGACAGAATCACAGAATCATCTAGGTTGGAAGAGACCTCCAAGATCATCTAGTCCAATCTCTGACCTAACACTAACAGGTCCTCCACTAAACCATATCCCTAAGCTCTACATCTAAACATCTTTTAAAGACCTCCAGGGATGGTGACTCAACCACTTCCCTGGGCAGCCTATTCCAGTGACTAACAACCCGTTCAGTAAAGAAGTTCTTCCTAATATCCAACCTAAACCTCCCCTGACGCAACTTTAGCCCATTCCCCCTTGTCCTGTCACCAGGCACATGGGAGAATAGACCAACCCCCACCTCGCTGCAGCCTCCTTTAAAGTATCTGTAAAGTGCAATAAGGTCGCCCCTGAGCCTTCTCTTTTCCAGGCTGAACAATCCCAGCTCCCTCCACCACTCCTCGTGAGACTTGTTCTCCGGACCCCTCACCAGCTTCATTGCCCTTCTCTGGACTGTCTTGAGCACCTCCATGTTCTTCTTGCAGTGAGGGGCCCGAAACTGAACACAGTGCTGGAGACGCGGCCTCACCAGAGCCAAGTACAGGGGGACAATCACTTCCCTAGCCCTGCTGGCCATACTGCTTCTTATACAAGCCAGGATGCTGTTGGCCTTCACTGCTGGCTCATATTCAGCCGACTATCAACCAATACTCCCATGTCCTTCTCTGCCAGGCAGCTTTCCAACCACACATCTCCCAGCCTGTAGCACTGCTTGGGGTTGTTGCGCCCCAGGTGCAGGACCCGGCACTTGGCCTTGTTGAACTTCATACAGTTGGCCTCCGCCCATCAGTCCAGCCTATCCAGATCCTCCTGCAGAGCCTTCCTACCCTCAAACAGATCAACACATGCACCTTACTTGGTGTCATCTGCAAACTTACTGAGGGTGCACTCAATCCCTTCATCCAGATCATCGATAAAGATAGTAAAGAGAACTGGCCCTAGTACTGAGCCCTGAGGGACTGTACTAGTGACTGGCCTGCAACTGGATTTGACTCCATTCACCATGACTCTTTGGGCCTGGCTACCCAGCCAGTTTCTTACCCAATGAAGGGTACGCCAGTCAAAGCCAAGAGCTGCCAATTTCTTGAGGAGAATGTTGTGGGGAATGGTGTCAAAAGCCTTACTGAAGTCAAGGTAGACCACATAGACAGCCTATCCCTCATCCACCAAGCGTGTCAGTGTGTCATAGAAGATCAGTTTCGTCAAGTAGGACCTGCATTTCATAAACCCATGCTGACTGGTCCTGATCGCCTGGTTCCCCTGCAAGTGATGCATGATGACTCTCAAGATAATCTGCTCCATGAGCTTCCCTGGCACTGATGTTAAACTAACAGTTTCCCAGGTCAACCTTCTGGACATTCTTGTAGATGGGCATCACATTTGCTAGCTGCCAGTCAACTGGTACCTCCCCTGATAGCCAGGATAGCCAGGATTGCTGATAAATGATGGAAAGTGGCTTGGCCAGCTCTTCCACCAGTTCTCTCAGTATCTTCGGGTGGATCCCATCTGGCCCATGGATTGTGAGGGCCATCCCCATCCCCTTCCACCAGCTCAGGGCACTGGGGATCAAAATAACAACTAGTCTTGCTGCTAAAGATGATTTATGATTTATCTCATGATTGAATTATTTCAGTTTTCTTAGGTTTTGAGATTATTTCATTCTTTGCCATAACACTCGTTTACTATTCCTGCTAGTACCTCTGCTTTTCTCTGTGACCAATAAGGAAATTCTTGTAGAAGTACAATATTATTTTCAAGAATAAACTTACAGCAATTTTTATTTATTTATATTTATTTTTTGGACTAGTTCACATCTCATGAACTATGATCGTTTGCAAGTCCTTTGAGCTGACAAGATAGAGTACTTACAGGGCTGAATTATTGCAGGTCATAAGCACAATCCTACTAAAATTACAGTTGAACGATTATGTCCTATCTAAGAGTTACCTTCTGCTGCTTTTCCCTCATTAATGGATGGATAAGCAATTCAAATTAGTTTTGGAATATGAAACAATATTTTACAGATGTGCAATTATACCAGCAATTATGTGAAATAAAATCTGTATCAAAAGGGAAGCATTCACTCAAGGAACAAAAACCAGAAACTACAAATCTGTAATTTATAAAGGGATTTTGAATCCATTGAGGGCAAAGGGCTTTGCCGTATATTATTTACAATTAGAATTAGGTTCAACTCTGCACAAATACATACACTGTCTTCAGTAATGTAATTCCAGACCAACCCTCGGGTTATTGATGATACTCAGGCCTTCAAGGATCATCAATTCTGAATTCTCTTCCAAGCTCACCTGCAGAATATTCCTTTAAAAAAAAAAAAAAAAAAAAAAAAAAAAGGAAAACATGCATTGTTACAGTATCATGACTCCTTTATGTGAAATCCTGGGTAAAGTAACAAGCAATAAATAAATAGAAAAAGTGAGGCTTTGGTTTTGGTAACTTTTTCTGTGCCTGAAATACCTGAGGAGATTGCTTTAAGAGGCAGACAAGATGCTGTTCGAGACCAACAATTCAAGTTTTTCTGAGGAGACCCTGTGCTGGTCAATGAGTAATTTCAGATTGTGTGTAAGTTTTTGAATGATTTTCTAAATTATTATAGAATGGCATGGGAAATCCTAAGTATTTAGTCTGTTGTTATTCTGGGTTTTGATTGCCATTATGAAAAAAGCTCTGGACAGCCTACAAAATCTTTTGAGCATGAAGCAGAATCTATGTGTTTCTTATCCATGAAAGGTGACTTGGGCTTTCTTCTTCTAGTTGTTACAACACAAAGGAATCAGCAGGTGGGATGGTTAATAACTTCTTCAGCCAAATGGTTTAGGTACTCTCATGTGAGCTGATGGCTGTCAGGAAGGAACTGTTGTTGCTGTTGTCAGTATGAGAATTTCTACCCAATAAAGTCCATTATGGAAAATTGGTACAGGAATGTCTGTGGTTTAGTTATTGCAAATTTATCCTCTTTGCAGACTTGGTGAGTTTTTTTGGTGTGGCGAGAGATAATTTTGGTTACCTGTGTAATTTCAGTGAAAGATACAGAGGTGCATACTGCCTTAGGCAGCAGCTGAGGACAATGCATTTGCATCATAGATTTGGTGCCTAGAATGTGTAAAAGCCCTTCATGCATTTAAATTCTTGGCACATCTATTCCTGTAACTGTTACATAAAACATACTGGAAAAAAGCTATGTTACCACTAAATGTCCCTACAAATGACAATTTCATCCATAGAGTTCAAGTTCATAAGATGGTTCATAAGATGCTAGCCAAGTTGCACTTACAGAAAAAATTTATGGCTCCTTACATTAACTGAAATAGTTTTAACCACAAGAAAGATAATTTTGTATTCTGCATGTGATCTCTTGATGACATTAATCCTGGGATGCCCTAATTGTTCCAAGAAGCTTGTTCTGAATGTAACAAATCTACAAAACTCACTGAACTCTTATTTATTTATTTATTTATTTATTTGGTTTGTTTTAGCCTTCCAAATGCCAAATGGACAATGCCAAAAACAAACAAACAAATCCCTCTTTTTGCTGTACGTCCAAATTGTGCATTAGGTGAAACAGTTTTTTCTAGTGTGTGCCAAGTGTGGGGGGATAGTTAATACCAAAAACAAATGATATCTGTGCATTGAACATTTATAAATCACTGGGAATTTCAGTGTAACATCTGTATTTTTGTCTATACCTCTGACATATTTTTCCTTGTTTTCTTGAGAAATAGAAAGGGTTTTGCTTTCCCTGTCTCTTCCTGACAGAGATGCCATAAGGTATCTATACATCTCAAAGGCTAACACAAAATCAATCTGTGTGATTATGCAATTTAGTTGCTTTTGCAGTGCTAATTTATCTACTAGCATCTGTAAATTACTTTATTATAAAAAATTCAAAGGCTTAGCTGAAAGCCAAATTAGACCTGGTAGCAACGCAAAAACATTGTCAACAAGGGAAATCTTTAAAAACACCGACAGACAACAAAACATCAAGTGATGTGTAGACAGACATAAAATGTGATATAAATTCATTAAGTGTCGACTATTGTTTGATTTGAGATCTGAATAAGCGGGATTGTCAAGTTGCCCCACAAGGTAACAATTTACCATTTTATTTTAACACATATTATTTGAATACTTTATACTTAAATTTTTGTTTACCAATAAATTACCTATGTCTAATTAAAGTGGGAGGGACAGAGATCATAGGAACTTTGATAAATGAAGACAAAAATTGTCCTACTAGTAGGTGAGGCTGATAGCTCAAAGTCTTCCAGTTGTTAAATGGCAGGCACTGAATTCAACGTTAAACATTTATAAATCAGGAAAAAGCAGCCTATGAATGCAGCCAATGTTAAACATTTATGCAAAAGAGTAGCATTAAAATAAATAAATAAATAAAAATAAATGTTGAAGGCAGTGAATGATCTTTAAACATCAAAGGCAATTTTTCTATCCATTAAGAGGTCAGTGTGCTAATGTTTCACAAAATTGTACTGACATGACTTCTGATATCACATCTGATACTGAAGGAAATCCATGTTCTCACTTGTTACCCTGCTAAAGGGTAAAGACTTCTAAAACCTCTCTCTTTTGCTCTTTTGTCTTTGCAAGTGCTACTTTTTTTTTTTTTTTTTTTCTGTCTTAGAAGACTTTGATGTAAGACTTGACATTCTTATTAAACTGTAAATCTACTTGATA
This sequence comes from Oxyura jamaicensis, assembly GCF_011077185.1. Classification (NCBI taxonomy): domain Eukaryota; kingdom Metazoa; phylum Chordata; class Aves; order Anseriformes; family Anatidae; genus Oxyura; species Oxyura jamaicensis. Next base: position 33,842,275 of record NC_048893.1, read on the forward strand.
TTTGAATGCCAAACAGGCAGTAAAATTAATGACTTGCTACAAAGATACACAGAAATAGCCTAATGCTCCCTCACTTTCTTTTTCCCATGTATTCTCCATCCCAAGCACTGTAAACAAGATATCTACTAATAGATATCTTGTTTCAAACTAGAAAGTTCCTTTGTTGCAGATCAGAAAGAGTAAGTTAATCATTATTAAGGCAGTTGTAGGACTAATATTTGTTAGTCATTCTCACACTGCTGTTTTGACTGAAAATCCTAAATGGGTCAGATATACCTTCGAGATTGTTATTTCTGGGTGATTTTACAGTGAGCTATTATCTTTAAAAATCACATAGGATGTTTGTTTACAGGAGTTAGAGGTGGGGGGGGGGTGAGGGGGGGGAAGAAATCCTACAATGTAGAGTGTTTCATCCATAGGAAAACAAAACAAAACAAAACAAAACAAAAAACTATTTATAAACCCACTCATATCTTGAGTAATTAAATTGAACATATTTTTGTGTTGCCTTTTAAAACTCCTAATTAGACATATATGTTGATAACAGAAAATATGTATATATATATATGTTTAATTATAGGCACAAGAGCCATGTCCTTGAAGGTATCTTTTCACTCTTAACTTTAAATGCACAACTGAAATATGACTAACCTGCCTTCATAAAGCCTATATTGCTTAACCGAGTGAGGCTATTTCCAAAATCTAATTGCAGCAACTAACTAACTGACTGCATAGCCTGTATAGCCAATAGACATGGATAGTCAGCTGGGACTATTTTATCATGGTTCTTCTCTGACTCACAGACTATAATTTATAATCAAAAAAAAAAAAAAAAATCCTTTCTAAAGTAAACCTGAGAATCAATATTTTGGAGATTGTATCCAGACTTGGCCACACAAACAAGACACAAAAGATGTATTAACCAACAAGCCACTCAGATTTTGGCAACTAAGAGAACAGTTGGCATGTCCCTCCTGTGTATGCAAAAATACTGTATAACACCTCCTTGCTCACTTTCCTCCTTCACTCCCAGTAGAACAAGGGAAGGGGAAGGGAAGAATAAAAGCAAGAAGACTTGTGGGTTTAAGTAAAAAATGTTTATTATGGGAAGAGAAGTGGAAGAGAAAGAAAACAAAACAGATGATTCAAAGGCAATCAATCACCACCTATCATGGATAGACCAATGCCCAGTTCCCAAGCAAAAGATGGCTAGCCTCTCTAACCCCATTCCTGTCCCTTTGTATTGCCGAGAATGTTGTTCTATAGCATGGGGCATTTCACTGGTTAGTTCTGGTCATCTGCCTGGTTGTATCTTCTCCCAGCTTCTTGGGCATCCAGAAGTCTATTAACTGGGAGCAGAGAGAGAAACAGACACCTTTTATGTTGTGCAAACACTGTTCTGCAACAGCTGAAGCATTAATGTGTTATCAGCAGTGTTTTGTTCACTAATCTGAAAAAATCATATTAACTCCATGCTTGCCAGACGCACTACAAGCAGGTGATAGGATTTGTGTATCTCACTAAGCTTCATAAATACACAAGGCTGTTTCACAGATCATTAATTTTTACAGATGTGATGTACAAATGCTATCAAAACCAACCAAACAAACAAAAACCAAGCAGATTCCTTTGTGTGAAGAGTATATCCATCAAGTGGGGGTTAAAGAAAAAAAAAAAAATGATGGCAAAAAGTGTTAGAAGAAATAGCCAGAAATGGACCTGTAAAAACAGTGTGTTCTCTAATATGTCTAAACTTCTAAAAATGTCATCTTACTCATAGTAAACAATAGGTTCACTGTAAGTAAACTCAAGCCACAAAAATCCCAGATGTGCAGCCCTGCACTACAGCATATCCTGAAAGAATGAATATTCTCCCTTGTTACTGAAAAGAGGATCCATTAGATGGAAGTGGATGCTCCAAATGCTGAGAGAGGAGAGACAGATAAAGGAAAAATGGTAGAGAGAAATATCAGGCAGAGTATAAAGACAGAGAGGTATATATACCAAGATTAGAGGTATAATATTGAAGGAAGAGTGACTATATGAAACTAGTTATTATGGGAGTCCAAGAAAATTAAATGAGGAAAAAGAAATATTGTCACAGGGGATACACAGAGACAGTGAGGGAAGAAAAAATAAAAATCATACAAGATAGGGCAAGCAGAGTACAAGAAATAAAACAGTGATGGGAAGATTGGAGAATAAGAAAGAAAAGAAAACTAGGGGAAAACATTTAGTTTGATGTATTCATTTCTTTTTAAATACATTTCCCTGAGAAACTTCACTCCCACATGGAAGAGCGTGATGGAATATTTGTGACTTAGGGGATTTAGAGGTGAACCATAAATATAAACCAAAACAGAAAAACTGTATGCCAGACATCCTAAGTAACCTGTGCAACAAGGGAATTCAGAGTATCTGTATTTTTTAAACAGACTTTTTCTGCACATCTCAAAGGATAGCTTATATAAATCTTCTATTTATCTTTCTATGGACTGTCTTCTGTGCTATTCTTTGGAAGTACTCACTCTAGCAGATATTAGTTCCCAGGCCATTTTCATCTCCATCACGCAAAACAGTGTGTTGGGTCTGTCTGGGATGGAGTCACCTTTCTCTGCAGCAGCCCACACAGTGCTGTGCTCTGCACTTGTAGCTGGAACAGCACTGGTATCACTCCAGTGTTGTGTCTATTGCTGCACAGTGCTGGCACAACATCAGAACTCCCTCCAAGCCCCCAAGAGCCAGCAGGCTGGGGGTGGGCAATTGATGGGGAGGGGACATCACCAGGGCAGCTGACCTAAACCAACCAAAGGGATATTCCATAACATCTGATGTCACACTCAGCAATAAAAGGGGGGCTCTCGTGGGGGAGGGTCTCTCCTGAACAACCGGTATACATTTTGAGGCCCTGCTTCCCGGGACGTGGCCGAACATCATTTGTTGATGGGAAGTAGAGATTTTTTTTTTATTTTTTATTTTTTATTTTTTCCTTTCTCTCTGTGCTTCCGCGTGGCCTTGTTGTTTCTTTTGTTTCTTTTTCTCCCCATTCCCCTTCCCTTTAATTAAATCATTCTGATCTCAAACCTCGAGCTCTTTGTGTTGTCTTTTCTCCCCCTTTCTCTTTGAGGAGGGGAGGAGTGAGAGAGCGATTGTGGTGGAGCTCGGCTGCCCACTCGAGTAAAACCATCACAAACAGTCATCACGACAAGACTCTTTTGACAGAAGAACTTTCCTAGGAATAACGATCTGTTAACATATCATTTGCTGCTGTACTTTCTCTAGTAGGAAAAACAAATGGTTATAAACCCTCTGCAAAAACTAGATAGAAAGAGACTTTTCCACTTTCTAGAAGCAGTTCTATGCTCTTTGGCTCTTGGTCTGGTGCCTCATCTTGTCAATTCTCCCTTGTTTTTTTCTTCCTCTTCTTTCTTATTTCCACAGGGGGAAAAAAAAAAAAAAAAAAAAAAAAATGTTTTCCTTACTTTAAACCCTGCTTCTTTGATTCACAGATTTTTTTTTCAGATTTTTTTTTTCATATACCTATTATTCATAGTGCAAATGTCAAAAACAACCAAACAACAAATGAACAAACAAACAAAAAATACAAAAATACAAAAACAAACAAACAAACAAACAAACAAACAAACAAACAAACAAAAAAACGTACTATGGAACTAATGCTATGTAACAGAACTCCTATTTAGATATGTTATGGAAAGTGAATCCAGAACCAAAAGATGTAAGCATAACTACTTAAGCTAATAGCCCATTATTAGCATTAGTATTGCCATAAATTTCTGCTACATTCAGACAACAGGAGGCAGCAGAACCCTGCTGTGTTGTCATGAATTCGAGTGATGTTTTCTGAGACTTCTTTTATTGCTATCCTTTCACATATGAAAGCTTCTTGAGATAGGTACATTTTATTTTAGCTGCACCAACATATGAGTCCATACCAATTACATTTATATTACTAAAGGAAACAAACCAGGGACCACTCACTAGCTCTGAGAACAAGTGATGTGGCACAACTGACACCCAGATGGCTAAATCTCTTACTGTTCAAAACAGAGCGCCTCCAGACTGTTTCAGAATTGACTCAGTGCTGCCCCCTGACCTGCATCCAGGAAGTGTCTGTGTGAATGCTGCCTGCCCCAGGAGACGACCATGACCAAACCCATGTTAACAAGGTAATAGTAGCAATGACTGCGTGGCAGTGCCTAATGCCATGCCCCTGAGCAGATTAATTCACTAGTACAGACATTGCCAATGGAACTTTTAAGTGCTACTGTAACACAAACAAAATACAAAACTGGCAGTTCTCCCAGTGTTATGTTAATCTCTTTGAGTGTATTTAAACATACTTTTAAAATCCAATGAATGCTGAAAAAAAAAATGTAGAGAAAAAAGGAAAGAAAGAAAGGAAAGGAAAGGAAAGGAAAGGAAAGGAAAGGAAAGGAAAAGAAAAGAAAAGAAAAGAAAATAAAAGAAAAGAAAAGAAAAGAAAAGAAAAGAAAAGAAAAGAAAAGAAAAGAAAAGAAAAGAAAAGAAAAGAAAAGAAAAGAAAAGAAAAGAAAAGAAGAAGGAAAGGAAGGAAGGAAGGAAGGAAGGAAGGAAGGAAGGAAGGAAGGAAGGAAGGAAGGAAGACAATAATGTATAGAATTTCCCCTATTCTGGAGAATTGTAACCCTAATAGACTGATTTTTTCCATTGCTTTGTCACAGTTGTAAAGCCCTCAGATAAGGTTCTTAGATGAAAGCACTGGTTTGGACGTCATTTGTGAGGTAGTTATGGATTTCAATAAACAAATTACAGGAACAGAAATTGGAACGTGGGATAAATTACATATGAAAAAAAGAGCTCTTCAATATTTCTAAATTTAAAGCCTAAGAGTATATCTGAGCAGTATAAGGTGTAAACATAAATCCATTTCTGGAACCAACTACAGTGTCTCATAAGCCTGTAATTTGAGCTTGCTCCCATAGTCCAAAACAGTTCAGTGAAGCAGACCTGTGTGCTTTGCTAGATCTAAGTGATTTCTGAACACCAGCATAGAAGGTCAAGGGTAATTTTGCACACACTGTTCCCATACATTCCTTCCTATTCAGCTTCACCACATTGACAATGTGTTCTTTCCTTTTACCAATATATTTTTTTTTTTTTTTCCTACATAGATGCAATTAATAGCAAATGAGCATTCCACATAAGGATGTTTTTAATGATCAGTTTTTAACAGAGGACTAAAGCAGTGGTATGCTCTTAATATATCCTTAAATATATTCTAAATTTTTTGAACCCAGTCCTTGACACTGTAAGCAATGTCAGAAGGGTGTTATGTATGCAAAAGCACAAACTAAAATGAAAAAAACTTCACTACCATTCCTTGTCTTCCTGTCTTTTACTCAGCAACTTATTCTATCTATTGAACTGTTTTTATTTAAGGTAGCCCAGTAATACAGTTTATATAGATATACATTTATATATTTATATAGTAGAGATTTTGAGTATAAGATTAATTTTGCAAGGGGAGGTTATGGGCCAAAGACATAACTCTGTTCTAAAGTCAACCTTAAAGATAAAGCCACCTTTCAAAATGTTCCAAACCAGCTTCTGGACAGGAATCTCAGAGATATTGGGATATATTTTTTTTCCTGTAAAAATAATAAGATAGATTCAGACAAGAGTATAAACCTGAGGGGAGGGATTGTTTTTCTTTTTGTTTGTTTGTTTGTTTTAGTTTCTTGTTAAATGTTGGTATCTCAGCCACCTAGTCAAAAAATCACAAAAATGTTGAAAATAAATGAATAAATCTGAAAATTCAAATTGAAGGAAATCAAGTTTTTTGCTATTAAAGTTGCTTAAGCTTCTCATTTCCATCACCAATGTGACAAGTGATTATTGAAGAGGAACATGTCATTGTTTTTCTCAGATTTAAAAAAAAAAAAAAAAAAAGGGGGGGGGGTGGGAAGTAGGATTTAAAATGAAAGCATAGATTAAGCATAGATTTTACTTATTAATTTACATCCTCCTCTGTTGTACACTTACCAGGTCACTTAGAAACTCAGTTGCGTCCTTCTGCGCTTGCTCTTTTTCAGGCTGAAATATATCTGCAAATTTCTACTGAACATCTGCTGAATCCCTGAGCCATGGCTTGGCATGTAGAAAAGGTTCGGAAATGGGCAAGGGTTTTTTTTGTTTAATTTCAGTCACGGTTCCAAAAATATCCCAGGACACCAGGACAATCTAAAGGTGTTTCGGGTGAGGCCCGGCTACCACCATCTGAATACTTTAGAACTGAAGCCAAAAGACAGAAATTACTCAGAGGCTACCTAGGTCTGCTACATTTGACAAATATTTTTTGATAAAGAAAGGCTTTCTGAAAATTAAAGAGGGATCATATTAGAAATCAAATCATATTAGAAATCCAGGAGGAGCAATAAGATTAATTCTGTCCTAATTATCTGAGACATTCCTTAATGTTTCGTTTTTAAAATAAGTATTTATGGCTTGGACTGCTTCAGCTTACCCTGCTGACTCTACTTCACACAGAAGAGAGAGCTGGCGCTTCCACCTAAGGGTGTAGAACTGAATCCTGCTGCCTGCTTCAGATGATGTCAACCCAGTTCAGGGGAGGTTTCTCTCATGATAGTGTTTTTCTTTCTAGCACAGCCCTCTTAAAATGTCACTTTAAGTTGGAAAAAAGAATTACATTGTGAAAGGAATTGTAGGTTGTGCTGTGAGGTACAGAGGATTTTCACAGCAGCTAGGAATTTCTTTGCCTAAATATATCTGTGTCATGGCTTTATGAAATATTGCTTCAGACTATTAAAGCTCTTGTATTAGAGTCAGAATTGGAAATGGACCCTACATTTCCTTGGATTTAGAAAAAGATATATCTGAAGGAGCAATAAAACTCCAACACAGCCAATATGCACAACCTAAGACATCCTAAAGCTCTCTCAATTTGCTTTGATTAGCGATAATTTTTTACACTTCATATGTTGGTTAAAGTCTTCAGAAAAATTACCCAGAAATAGTAACTGAACAACATTCAGTTCAGCATGATTGAAAGTGATAAATGGAATCATCTGGATAGAAGATCTTTGATCCTAAAAAACAAAACAAAACAAAACAAAACATCAAAACAAAACAAAAAACACAAAAACCACCACCACAATAAATAAATAAATAAATAAATAATGGCACCATCAAATTAAAATTAAAATAATCCAGAAAAATGACCTAAAAATCTCACTAATGAAAAAAAAAAAACAAAAAAAAAACACATTCATAGCAAATGGATTGGTTCTTCCCAGGTGATAGCCATCAATTTCAATTTTATTATTTTTTGTTCCTATTATTATTATCATATTTGTATGATAAATCAAGACTTCTAGTTTAAAACCTACCATACAGATTATCAATTTCATCTGAAGAAGTCTGAGCCCAATTTCAGGATGAATTTTGGGGTATCTACAGAGCAATAAATCTTAGCATTGTTGAGTTCTGCAACTCAAAACAACCATACATCTGTGTACATAAATCTTTATTTATTTATTTATTTTTTCTGCTAGCATAACAAACTAAGTGACTAAACACAGAACTTTTACCCTGGAGCTGTTCTCAACTGATTTAATTTAAATCCAGAATAATGCCAGAGAATCAAGATAAATCAAGTTCTTCTGTGTGCACTTCTCAGGAAAAGCACATGTACAGAGAGTCTTTATCACAGTTTAGCTGGCATTTGTTTTAGTCATTACAGGTTTAAACCATAATTTATTGTTACTGGTGGGACTAAAATTTTAGCCTGTCCAGGAAAAACTTAACTGTACTGTGTTAATTATGGCTGTTGTGGCTTTAAGAATTAGACAACATTTCTTTGCAACAAATAGTGGTTTTAGTATTATAAAATAATGCAAGAGGATCCCCGGGTGCTGAAAGAGCTGGCGGATGTCATTGCGGAACCTCTCTCAATTATTTTTCAACGATCCTGGGAATTTGGAGAGGTCCCGGTAGACTGGAAGCTGGCAAATGTTGTGCCGATTTTCAAGAAGGGTCAGAAAGAAGACCCTTGCAATTACAGGCCTGTCAGTCTCATGTCAGTGCCTGGTAAAATCATGGAGAAGATGGTTCTCGAACTTATTGAGGCACACCTGGGGGACAAAGCAGTCATTGGTCCCAGCCAGCATGGGTTTGTGAAGGGTAGGTCCTGCCTAACTAACTTGATTTCCTTTTATGATAAGATCACCCGTATGGTGGACCAAGGGAAACCAGCTGATGTGATTTTTTTGGACTTCAGCAAGGCTTTTGACACGGTCTCCCATAGGATCCTACTGGACAAAATGTCCACCATACAGCTAAATAAAAACATCATACAATGGGTGAGCAATTGGCTAACGGGCAGGGCCCAAAGGGTTATGGTAAATGGGGCTGCGTCAGGCTGGCGGGCGGTCACTAGTGGGGTCCCTCAAGGCTCCATTTTAGGGCCGGTACTTTTCAATATTTTTATAAACGATCTGGATGTAGGAATAGAAGGTATTTTGAGCAAGTTTGCTGATGACACCAAACTTGGAGGAGTCGTGGACTCGAATGAGGGTGGTAAGGCCTTGCAGAGAGATCTGGATAGGTTGGAGAGCTGGGTGATCACCAACCGCATGAAGTTCAATAAGAGCAAGTGCCGGGTCCTGCACCTGGGACGGGGAAACCCTGGCTGCACGTACAGACTGGGCGATGAGATGCTGGAGAGCAGCCTAGAAGAGAGGGATCTGGGGGTCGTGGTAGACAGCAAGTTGAATATGAGCCAGCAGTGTGCCCTGGCAGCCAGGAGGGCCAACTGTGTCCTGGGGTGCATCAAGCACGGCATTGCTAGTAGGTCAAGGGAGGTGATTGTCCCGCTCTACTCTGCGCTGGTGCGGCCTCACCTCGAGTACTGTGTGCAGTTCTGGGCACCACAGTATAAAAAGGACATGAAACTGTTGGAGAGTGTCCAGAGGAGGGCTACGAAGATGGTGATAGGCCTGGAGGGGAAGACGTACGAAGAACAGCTGAGGTCACTGGGCCTGTTCAGCCTGGAGAAGAGGAGGCTGAGAGGAGACCTCATCACAGTCTACAACTTCCTCGTAAGGGAGTGTCGAGAGGCAGGAGACCTTTTCTCCATTAACACCAGTGACAGGACCCGCGGGAACGGGGTTAAGCTGAGGCAGGGGAAATTTAGGCTTGACATCAGAAGGGGGTTCTTCACAGAGAGGGTGGTTGCACACTGGAACAGGCTCCCCAGGGAAGTGGTCACTGCACCGAGCCTGTCTGAATTTAAGAAGAGATTGGACTGTGCACTTAGTCACATGGTCTGAACTTTTGGGTAGACCTGTGCAGTGTCAAGAGTTGGACTTGATGATCCTTAAGGGTCCCTTCCAACTCAGAATATTCTATGATTCTATGATTCTATGATTTTTGTCAAGGGTGATTGTCATTATCGCTATATATATAGTATATAGTTTATAGTTTATATATATATATATAGTTTACAGTGGGAGGGGAGAAACATATTTCACATATTTCCAGACAGAAAAGCAAATATTCAGCAATGCAAGGGAGGAAAGCCCATGCTTTATGTGCATTTCTTAGCTGTTTACTAAGGCTCATTTTCTCTGTTTTATATCAATTCTGTGGTGGATTTCTGGTGTGAAATGATTTGTAGATGTTTAAACTGTATTTGTGCAAATACTACTATCACAATCTGATCCTCAGAGATAACACTGAACTGGTACAATAGCTCTTATCAAATATCACTGGGAAAGAGCAAACTTCAAGATCCCAAGACAGAACTGATTATAAATATTTTATAAGATATATGTCTAATGGATGAATCAGATTTACTCTGAACAACAGACCTTTATTTCTCTCTTCTTTTTCTACAGCACAACATAGGTAATGAAGAATCAGCATGAGACCATTTGGTTTTGAAAACTCCACTCACCAGACGGTTTGTATATAAAACAAGATTTTCTAGGATAAGTCTGTCCCTATTGTCTTAATCTATTTAAACATACTGACAAAGTTGTTTGTTTATGAAGACTTGCATCTTATCTTATAAAGCACCAATTCTGTTTCTGGAGGTTTTAGTAAGAAGAAGTGGAAACAGAAAAGAAAGGACTGCTTGAAGCTAGAAAGATTTTTTCTTTGTAATAAAATACTATTGGTGTAGCTTAAAAAATAATAAAGTAAAATAAAGTAAAATAAAGTAAAATAAAATAAAGTAAAATAAAATAAAATAAATAAAATTAAAATAAAATAAAATAAAATAAAATAAAATAAAATAAAATAAATAATAAAAGGTTTCCTAAGAGTAGAAAGAATAACATGAGAAGCTGTGCCACACTTACACGATTTGTAGGGTTCTTCAGTTTATTCACAAGAGCTTATAAATTCAGAAATTACACATTAAGTCCTAATTCTCAGTTTCCTTATTTATAGTGTAAAAATCTGTTGTTAGGATAAACCTGTTGCCAGAAAAGTACAGTATTATTACCAATGCTGGGGAACTAATGAAGATATTTCACCACTTTGAGCATTTCCATATACAGTCTTGGATTTCAGTGACAAAATAGAAGGTCTACTTCAATAATACAAAATTAAAGCAGCTACTTAATATAACTATCATTTTGTGTAAGGATTATGGAAGAGAGAGTTGGTATTGGCATACAATTAAGACATTAGATATTGTTCTTTGCCCAGTACATGGTACTGTAGTAAATAAACTGATTAATTACTGGGAAACACTAAACTGGTTTCACTTGCAGAACTGTTGTACTTGTACTGCATTGAACAATTTGTAATATTCTGCCCAACAGAACAGACTGTGATTCCTGCAGATATTAAATTTCTGTCTAAAAGATTTTTTTTCACTAACAGAGTTTGTCCATAGGCAAATGTAAGGTAGATTATATTTAAAAAACAAAACAAAACAAAACAAAACAAAACAAAATGTGAAAAACAGGCCCATCTTTTTGAATCTTTGAGGTTATGTCTGCCATCATGCACACTCCTTGAGAATTATGAGTTTTCTGATGATTTTCCTGAGAGATTTCAAATTTTCTTCCATTTTATTTCTTCTATTTTCAAATAGAGTGCTCAAAAATACAACTAAAAATATTTTCAAATCCTAACATTTAACCATTACACGTAAGAGATTGAGCAATTCGCATATTGACTGAAGTTTTAGAAATGTTTTAACATTGCTTTTTTCTTTTGCTAAAACCTATCACCATCATAAGAAACAGTTCACTTCAGAGCAACTTTGCTTTTCCTTTTTGATATGCAAATAACATTACCTCTCCTAGAGCAAAGATAATCAACCTAGGAAAAGATAAAACATTCTATGTTCAATGAAGCATGTGGCTGTGGCCATAAATATTATTTCATACTAGGCAGAATGAGACACATTCTTAGAATTAGAATTGGAATTGAAAAAATGAAATGTGTTAGAGAGACTTAATTAATATATATATATATATTTCTAAATATTTTGGTTAATAAAAGAAAATGCTAAAACTTAAATTTGGATATCTCTTTCACTTTGCATACTTTTTTTTTTTTTTTTTTTTTTTTTTTTTTGAATAGAAGCTGCTATTTTCAGTGCTCTGGAGAATGTCAGCTACTGAAAGAGAAGACAACATTGAAATTCTTCAGTGACATTTTTTGTTAAATTTCATTAAGTGGACGAAATGGGATCAATTTCAGAAGAGTGATGGGGCAGTAATGAAGAGAGGCCCAGTGCTATTGAGAGCAGCATGCATCTGATGTTTTTATTCTGAGACTTGTTCCAGGGGAACATCCTTACTCCTTAGTTGTTCTCTGTGTAATTATCACCTTCACTGCTAAGGACAGACTGCACATCATTTAATCACTTCATCGGCGAAGACCTTGCCTGTGACATCCAAAAGCAGGGATGAAGGTGGTACTGAAAGAGAAATAAACACAGGAGGGTTTCTTAATATAGTAATACAGAGAATTTAGGTTTTTGTATTTGCTCTCTATAACACATGATAAACAGATATATTAGAAAAAGCAGCTATTGCTTTCTTAAAATCCAGACTGCATTCAACATAGATTCTTTTCAGCTTCTCAGATAAGATTACAAACCTTTAAATTCTATTAAGCCATTAGATAATGTGGTCTGTTCATCTGTTTATGGTCAGCAAGAGACAGCACTATACTGTGCCTAATGACCTGAATCAGGCAATAAAAAACCTGGCTCACTGTGTTAGTGTCTCTCATCTTGGTTTGTCACATTTCCCCTACCAACTTCTTCTTTGTCTGCTTAACTGTATTATTTTTGGGGTAGCTCAATTTTATAATGCTGTTTCCTACAATGTCTTGAACTTGATACCTTTTAGGAAGTTGGATCTGTATACGTATTTGTTATTTCAAAAGTACTGTGGAGATGAATTTTTAAGCCACAGTATAGAGCACTATCTTTTTCTAACATGATCCATCAGTTGGGATTAGAAATATCAATATTAATCATGGGTGTTGTAACAAGGCATGTTATATGATTATTCTCTCAGACTCATAAATACCTCCTGAAATGCTTCCTACACAAATATTATTCAAACAGTTCCTCTGTGGCAGCATTCATGGAAATTACATTAGTATCTTTCACAGTAGGATCATAAAATTCCTAATCCGCCCAAAATAGCATTTTAATACAGCGGATATCCATATTTGCCTTTAGTCTCCTAGTTTCACCTTGAACTCTCCACAGTAGGATGCACAGATTGTCTGTGCATCAATTCCACCATACTAGATGTAGTGACTTTATCTCACGAAGTCAGATGCTTGCTACTTACCTTGTTGCTGCAAACCTTATCACTACGATCAATGATCCTAGAGCTCCAAAGACCTCCCTAGACCTATATTTTCAGCCTGAAGTAGCATCTTGTTCTAAGTAACATTCCCTTCAGAGCAATGAAACCTGATTCCATGCCTACTTACCTAATTTTGAAGTATAACATGAACTGTAAAAGTTCAATCCTGGGCTTCTCTAATATAGGAATGATAGAGACTTATTGGAGTGAGGGAGTGGGTCCCATAAGGGACTTTTTTATTTATTTTATTTTACTTTACTTTACTTTACTTTACTTTACTTTACTTTACTTTACTTTACTTTACTTTATTTTATTTTATTTTATTTTATTTTATTTTATTTATTTATTTTTTGCTGTGAAGGTAATTAAACACTGAGAGAGCTTGGGGAGTCTCCATCTCTGGAAATATTCAAGACCTGACTGAGCACAATCCTACACAACCTGGTCTGAAGACCTTTAGTACTGAAGAACACAGTACTACAGTCTGTTCACGCTGAAGAAAATCTGCACACCTTTAAATGATTCACGCTTCATTATATTTGAGACACTGTAATGGAAAATTTTTTCTTCATTTACCTCATCACTAAAATGCAGCTGTTCAGTCAGTTCAGGCCAAATTTACACATGGAAAGCTTGTCCTTTCAGAATGTCTACTATGTCCATGTAGTAAACTAAAACTGTCATGTAGATTGTCTCAAAAAATAATAAATTTCAGTATAAATTCTGTGCAATGATGATGCTTCTCTAAAATCATGTTTTGTATAAATAAATAACTTAGCACCAAGAAATTTTGGTGCTTTCTATGATTTATTTTTTTCTGAGAAACATTTTTTTTTTTTTCCCACTTAAACTAAAATCAATAGCAAGTTTTTCACTGGGAAAAAAATAAAAAAAAAAAAAAAAAAAACTCCAGCAGTAGAAACTTGATTAGGTTTTTGCAATTCCTTTCTAAAATCAGATTTTGAAATCTGTGAGTTTTTTTTAGAATCTAAATTTAAGGTAAATATTTCTTACTGAAGATTTCATTTCTTATATGATTATTCATCACCATACACACACACAAACACACACACAGAAAAGGTAATATTGCATGTACCTATTCTCATTCTAGTAAAATTATATATATATATATATATATCCCAATCAATTCTGTTTTACAAATTCTGTAAATTTTTTGAAACAAGTAAATCCAGACAAATCAAAATATTTTACTTATGATAGTGACAGTATGAGGGGGAATGGGTTAAAGTTGCATCAGGGGAGGTTTCGGCTGGATATTAGGAAGAACTTCTTTACTGAAGGTGTTGTTAGGCATTGGAATAGCTTGCCCAGGGAAGTGGTTGAGTCACCATCCCTGGAGGTCTTTAAAATATGTTTAGATGTAGAGCTTAGTGATATGATTTAGTGGAGGACTTGTTAGTCAGAGATTGGACTAGATGATCTTGGAGGTCTCTTCCAACCTAGATGATCCTGTGATTCTGTGATTCTGTTTCCAAAATCTCATGAAACTGTACATTTACTGTTGGTAAAATGACTGACCCTTTTTTTTTTTTTTTTTTTTTTTCTTTTTTTTTTTTTTTTCCTCATAATATACTGCATATTAAAAATAGGCTTTTCAAAAGTGACACTTAGGATCATTTTCAGAAAGAACCGAGCATATGCTTCCTGAAATTAAATCTTTTAATGGTGTAAACCATTTTAATCACACACCAGAATTCTACTCTTCATATGTGGTGATTTTGAGAACCAATTTACTTTGACTTGGAACTGGTATTCAACTTCTATAAATTGGTTTCAGAAAAAATATTTCCAGACTCTCAGAAGCATCAAGCACATATATTCTGAAGAATAGAAAGAGTAATAAAGCAATATTTTTTTAAGCGTACAGTGAAGAACAGAGTGAGAATGGGGAAGGCATAAATATAATATTCCTTTTCCTGAGGATCTCTTCACCCCAGAAAATGAAATTTCATCCTGGTCTGTGGTGGGTATTGGAAAAGATAGATATGTTATGACGTTTTCCAGTTATGTTGCTTTCTCTGTCTTCTCTCTTGAATAGGTAGCTCCTGTTCTCCTAAAGTGACAAAATCCCATTGCTTTCAGCTCAGTGATTAAAGTGCAGTAACACTTCAGGTGATAAAAACAGGAAGAGTTATGTTAATATTTCAGAGATTTTTTCCCTCATTTTATTCAAAGATAAAATACCAATACTTAACTAGCTTGGAAAAGTGCAATGATTATGGAACAGCATGACTATGGTAGACACATTGAAATTAAATGTCACTGCCAAAAGAACAGTCATCTTGGATTCCATCAAACATAGCAGAAAATATGTGTCAGAGTGCCTAGAAAGTCTATTGGGGCTAAATCACATTCAGATGGTTGGATCAGATGGTTGTTTATTTAAGATACATGCATATGCATTAGGGAAGTGGGGAGGCTGATATTTTTGCTAAAGAAATACATCTAATTCTCTTACTGAATATCTTTACAGTAAACAAATTAAATCTGATTTCACTTTTTTTTGTTGTTGTTGTTGTTTTTCTTTTTAATGTGTAAATATTTTTGGAATGTGTTTCCTTCCATTAAGCCTTCCTGAAATATAATCATTCATGTTTTATTGGACCTTCCCCCTCCTTCCTCCTTCCTTCTCACTGCTGTTAGGATAGTATTAATTCAAAATTCAATTTATGGCTTTAAATCTTGACCTTCCTTTTGTTTGTTTGTTTGTTTGTTTGCGAATAATTATTTCCAAGCAAAGTCTCATTGAATTAGATTATTTTAATTGAAGATAGGATGACATGACTAGAAAGGATCATCAGGTCCTTTCCTCTGAAGTTACAGCCAGCTGTTTGTACCAGAAGTCACGGAACTTTTCAATCACACATCAGAATTCTTTCAGAACCCCACAACAAATCCAAAACCTAATAATATAACCACAGCCCTAGTATGCAAGAGGATAGATTAAAGCCACTGTCAGTGTTCAGTGTTCCTACAGTGAAAACTGTGTTATCGGAGTACATGAACAGACTACAGAGGATGACTGAAAAACCTACCCTAATTCCATCCTTTTGCTTGTAAGTCATGGCTTATTAAATAAGCATTCTTATACTTTTTAAATTTACTATTAATTTAGTAATAGTTAGTATTGGCATACTAAATGATGTACAGTATGATTTTATTTTTGTCCCAAAGAGTTTCTAAACTTCACTTAATACTTTTCATCTCCCATGAAACATAATGGTTAGGTAGAAAAAGGGAGTGAAGTGTTCTGGATTGTTGACTAAATTCATCAAAGGTATTTGGTGTAAAGGGCACTCACTAGTGTTTGCAGTAGTCCTTTAACAGTTAAGTCAGGGAAACTGATTTAACCTTCAGTTTCAAGGTTGCGGAGCATCTATTGATACACAAATTTTGTTTTGCATCACTTACATCAGCAATATTTTTGCTAATGATACCTATGCACTGTCCAGACTTTCCTGAATATTAGGAGGTTGTTGCACAAGAACACTTACATTTACAGAACATGAAATTTATTAATTGTGGTGAAAATACATGTGACCAAAAATTTAACTTAATTCTTGCACTGTAGTCAGACAAGTGCCAGAGAGAGGAGCTTGTAAATGGCAGAACAATAGAAATTTTATGGGAGGGCATAAAGCAATGTGTTTTAGCGAGTGCTAAAGATGATGCTCTTCACTTTTGTGTCCTCTTTTGGTCTTACTGATAAGAAAAGCTGAATCTTATGTTGTTGCATTAAAATGTGCTTTCTTAGTGCAAGCAATATGGGAAACAACCTGGAATGTCTGTATTATTCTCCCATTATCTGGGGACATATGAATGAGGGTCTTCCTACAACAGGTTTTTGAATATTGGTTGGACTGAATGAATAAATATGCTGTTCATTTCTTTTGAATCAGGAAATAATGACAAAATATTTGTACCAATAGCACAAACTTTTGTTGTTTCTCTACCTTTTCTTCTCCATATCTTTATCTTGTGTGTATGATATACAAATCATACCATCAGACAAACTTGCAATGCTTAGCTGTCATCAATACGTATTAAATATCCAAAATTTGGATTTTTTTTTTTTACAACTGTGGAATTACATTTTAAACAATATTTCTATAGAGAGCTTATTTCATATTTTGAAGATAATAATATATTGATTTTAATTTTACCACAAAAAATACTCGAGATTTTTACTTCTTGCAACTACTATTTCCTTCTGAGTTCATTTGCTTTATGACCTTTTCATCCTGTATGAGACCTACCACACGTACCAGAAATAACTGCAAAACAGAAATAGACAAGAGGGATGTTAAGCCCTCAAAGACAAAATAGGTGCAGATCTGCAGGAGAAAAGTAGGAGAGGTCTAACCATAGAGGTCATAGCACCAGACAGAGAGAACTTGAAGATGGTTGACAACACTCCTGCTCAGGTTGTGTTTTCACCTGTGAAACTGTGCTATTGGTATCTGATTAGGAAAATATGCATCTATAGGAAGTGGGGGGATGTAAATGTGTCCTGAGATGCATCAAAGTATTGTCAACTTTACCACTTGAATTCTTTCAGAATTTATTTTGGCCTATATATTTTCAACTTCTGAATATCTGCAACTATATTATTCCCCCTGTGAAAAAGCAAGTATTACACAGATATTTTCTGCTAATCTGAAGCAAAGATCTTCAAAAGACAATTTAGACAGACAAGAAAGCTGTTCTGGATACAGATTAGGAGCATTGACTGAAATGGCCTCATGTGAAAATCTGAGTTCTTCAAGAAGGCTTAATGTGTTTTAAATTATAATGAACTTCAGAGTTCAAAGCTAGTAGAAAACAGTTCCTGGTTGTAACCAGTAAAGTTACAACTCCAACTTTAAACACTTTGGGAGCATTTTAAAAATGATTTATTACAAGTGACTTCTCTCCCTCTGCTGTATCACTTCGAAATAATGTCCTTTACCTCAGCTTATCCTCCTCTTTAGGCTATGAGTTGTCTAGACTTGTGAGGAGGGAGGGGGGACATTAATGATTTTTATTCAGGCATCCAGCCAGGTGGCACAGAAGAGGAAATGATTATTTTTTAACTGAATGCACTGGTAGTGATGCACCCAAATGCCCCAAATTAGTTTTATTTTTCAAAGTTTCCAGAGGAGCAGAATGCAGGATCCATAGCATATATATTAACAGTACCAATTATCCATGCGACTGCTGCTCTTCATGAGCTCAGTATATTTCAGCAGATACATTTTCCTTCTTTGGGCACAGAGTGTGAATTCCAATAAAACAAGATAGATAAGTATCACTGATATCATATGCTTTTCTACTGCTTCCCGTTATGTCCATCAGGCTAATTATTTCTTCTGATATAACCATGTATACTCTGCAAGTGACTTGTGACATAAGGGCAGAAGAAAGTTTTAGGGTTTTAGTTTTTTTTGTTTTGTTTTGTTTTGTTTTGTTTGTTTGTTTGTTTGTTTTTCATACTCCATTTATATTTTCCCCAGCTTTTCCACTTAGTTCTCTTCACAAGAAGCAATAATATCAAACCACTCCACACTCTTACTTCATTTCCCCAAAGCTGTTGGTCGAATGAGTTATACTGACAACAACTTTCTAACATGCTGCTGAAGGTGCTTTTTGTTCTGTTTTTCTCTCAGCCAGAAGAACAAGTTCATTAAGTGTCATTGTTTTCACATGTCCAGTAGGTAATGGATAGATAGATAGATAGATAGATAGATAGATAGATAGATAGATAAACACGGAAACACATTCCCAAGGATGCTTTGGTGTGGAGTGGTTTAACAGTGTAACTGGGAGGATTTTAAGTTATGGATTAAATGACATGATGCAGGACTGTATTTTGCACTCATCTCCAATGGTCATAGCCAGCATGATAGCAGATAAATTGAAGTGAAATATGTTTTGAACACATGACGATTTGGAAATGGGCATGTGTACTGCATGAGCCCATATAGAGTGAGGTTTGTTCCCTTTTTGTGCTCAAAATTGAGATTACCATTAATGAAAAGTCTGAAAGTTATTCCACTGTCTTCACTGACCATAACAGTAAAACAAACCAAAAACAATACTAACATATTTATTATCAGAAATACCTGGGAAACAAAGACTGCAGATTTTTATTTATTTATTTATTTATTCATTTACTTATTTTTGATAAAATGATTTTGTTTCCATTCCTCTGGAGTTTCTCATTTTGTGTCTATGACCAGCTTTAATGTTTTGAAGCTGTTTTGGTCTGTTTTCTGGAAACAAATATTACATGTTCATCTTCTTAATCTCAAGAGCTAAACCTTCCTATATTTATTATCCAAATATTACTAATTCCCTATGAAAACATTTATTTATTTAACTGCACTATGCAAGAGTGGACATGTACCTAAATTGTCAAGTATGTATCTTAATTAATATCAAATTACTATAAATTAAAAAGCTGTGTTAATTTCAGAGTAATCAAATCCTTATTTAAGACATTTAATTTAATGTGTCATCAAAATTGTGTGCAAGGGAAATCCCATTGAGAATTACTATCATACTCTCAGTATTATCCTGAGGAGCTGAGAGCTATTAAAACTTTCATTTAGGAATACTAAATATCAAAGATTTCTTTTTTTATGTTGATGCTCCACAATGACATACATATTGGAGTCTAATCAATTACATATTTACTTTTTACAACTAATCATTGTATCAATCAGCTTAAGATATTTGATCAACTCATTTTAAGCTGATGATCTAACATATGCAAAGAATCTCTTCCTTATTTCCATTTTAACTGGAGGAAAATAAAAGCTGTAGCTCAGCAGTAAGTTTTAATGCACCATTACATATTATCAGTTTCAAACAATTGGTACCTTTGATGCGTATTAGCACTTAAAACGGGGATACATTGCTTCAGTTTCTAACTGTCCCTCATTCTCAATAATGTTCACAGTTTCAATAATGTTCACAGTTTAATATTCCTATTATCATCATTGCCCATAGTGAAATTATGTTATATTAAACATATCTGGCAATTATATTAAGAATATGACTTGATGGACCTAATTACTTATGTGCTTTTGTTCTCTCAGCTTTATTTAGAAAGACTTCTAGGATGGAGTAATATTTTTTCCTGATGGGTATTTCTAAGCAGTACTTTCAACAAAGGCACTTTCTTCTCCAATGAGCTCACTTAAGTGCAAATAAAAAATCTCTCTCTGAGATATGAGTTTCAATTATAAGAAAGAATAAGGTTGTGATGACAGCTAAGTATAAAATAATTGCAAGCTTTAATTTATCTAAAACCTTTCATCTGCTCATACCAGGTAATAGTCATCTAAAATATCTGTGCTGCAAAATCTGTGTTTGCAATATTTTAACAGCAATATTGCCTCCAAAACTGATAATTTATTCTCTGTAATGGAAAACATGTACTTCTAATGTCTGGCTCTGAAAATTCACACCATTTTTCTCAATTGAGTTTGATCAGACATCTGTGTCACGGAGAATGCTGGTGGAGTAATTCTCATTCTTATAATTATGACTAAATTAGAAACCTTGTGACTCAAATTTTCTGTTCCTTGCTTTTCCATGTACATGGATACTTTTATGAGCAACACACTTATGTACCCAACATTGAAATAATGTTTCTGAAAACAGCAGAATTCAGTTTCCCCAAGTGGTCTCATATCTATGACCAACTGACATATCTATGACCAAGGTCAGTTTGTTAGAGTTTTCAGTTACAAATTGAATGTATTTTAACATTGTGCATATGTTGATTTTATAAGATTGTGAAAAGTTAAGATGCATTGCCCCTGTATAACTCAACAGGCTCAAGACCCTACTATGGACTGGGATTAAAGCATCCAGACCCCCAACTGTGACCCAAATAAATAAATAAATAATAATAATAATAATAACAATAATAATAATAATAAAATCTCAGGTCAGCAGCTTCCTAGTCTCAGAGGTGCCTGGAAGGTTAGTGTCATGTACTTGTCCAGAATGGCTTCATCCAGAGTCACCAGGTGACAAGGTGGTTGGCTGCTGACAGCTAGCTGTAGCAGTGGTCCTAGTATGTGCTACAGTGTTCAGAGCATACCTGTTATATACTGATGTATCCAAATTCATTTCAAATAGTCATGGCCACGTTATTGCAATTATGTTGCTGTCTGCCTTTAGGACATCATGACCTGAACAGTCATCTGCAGGTTGAGAGTATTCAAATTTGTATATCTCCCCTCTTTAGAGTGTGCCATATAATCCACTGTAGGTAGTGGTATTACTCTCTCCCTCTTATAATACCCTGACATGCAGAGTTATGGGGCAGGAGAATACATGCAGATATTGGCACCAATTATTAGATGCGCTATTAAGGCCTTTATTGGGGCAAAATCCTCAGACTTCAGTGGAATCTGTGGTGCTAAATTTTTTGCATGGTTTGAAACAGGGGACTTTTGTTGGTCTTTACCAGGTTGCCACAGGAGAGGATCCAGGTCCTCTGGTGCTGAAGAGAGCTTAAAACCTTATTCTTGCTGCTAGGTTGTAATATTAGAATTGTATACCACTGTCACTGCTTCAGTGGTTAAAATTTGGTTGCTTATCAGTTTACTCAAATAAAAACTTTATGCAATATTTATGAATGGGTTCTAGAATGTAGGCTTGGTCACAGGGTAATGCTCTGAATAAAAGTAGTATTTCAAAATTATGCTCACAGTTGAAATTTCTGAATAATTGCTGTCCAAGTTTCCATGTTGTTTGTTTTGCTTTGTTACTTTATCTCCTCATAAATATCCTATGAAATATCCTCTTCACTTAACTCTCAGCACTGAGTTACACTATGTAGAGAGAAAGGTTAAAACAAAAGAGTGAAGAGCCCAAAGCTTAGAATTCTAAAGCCTTGGGCCTGGTCTTGACTTTTGTAGTTTAATCTGACAGACAGCTAAGCACCACTCAGCCACTCTCTCACTCTCCCCAGGTGGGATGTGGGAGAGAATCAGAAAGATAAAAGTGTCAGAGCTCATGGGTTGAGATAAGGACAGTTCACTAGGTAAAGTAAGAGTTCATTCACTATTTCCCATCAGCAGGCAGGTGTTCCCATCAGCAGGCAGGTGTTCAGTCACTTCCAGGAGAGCAGGGCTTTCCGTGCATTACAATCCCTTGGGAAGACAAGCGCCATCACTCCAAAATTCCTTCCTCTTTCCTTACCCCAGCTTTTATTGTTGAGCATGACACCATGTGGTATGGGATATTCCTTTGGTCCATTTGGGCCAGCTGTCCTGGCTGTGTCACCTCCCATCTCCTGGTGCACCCCCAGCCCCCTCACTGGCAGGGCAGCATGAGAAGCAGAAAAGTCCTTGACTCTGAGCAAGACCTGCTCTGCAACTGAAATCATTTGTTATCACAACTATTTTTGTCAAAAATCCAAAACACAGCGTCATACAAGCATCTATGAAGAAAATTAACTTCATCCCAACCAAAAGCATGGCACTGACAACAACAACAACAACAACAACAACAACAACAACAAAAAGAGGAAAAGAATCCCCAAAGAGGTTTATTCAAAGCTGACTTTTTTTAGATTCAACTTTATATTTAAGAGCATATTTGTACATATCTGTCTACATACATGCATACATGCACGCCTACAAGAGCATATCTTAAAAGTTACTTTTACTTTCACAGATTTACTGTGTTTTCATTTAGTTTAGCATTTGGAAGTTCCCAGTATTGTACTTACAACACTCTTCTTTCCCTTTGTGAAGTATAGTGAATCTGTTCATGGCATTTAAGATAGATGAAACCTCTCTGAAAGATGTTCATATTACCTGGCCTTGTGAGAGTCTGATTACTTTGCTATTGGACATCAATACATTTCTTTCAACTTTGCTGACATTTCATTAATCGTGAGTAAATTCATGCCAGGTCCTTGCAAGAATTGTAATTGATGCCCAGTGGCATCCAACCAGGCTCTTAAATTGTTCATCAATAAACAAATGTGTAAATTCTGTCCTTGAGGAACAATGCACCTACTTTATTTCTAACCCAACAGATAAATCCAACATTTCTTAAATCTCCATAAGTCAAAATAATACTTTGTGACCTATGCTTTTTTGTACTTTCATACAAATCCTACTTCTAAAGTAATATTTTTGTCATTTTTAAAATTTTCTGTATTCATAATGCTCAAAGTAACAGTTGTCAGCTTTAGCTGATCAAGT
Source organism: Oxyura jamaicensis (assembly GCF_011077185.1). Lineage (NCBI taxonomy): Eukaryota > Metazoa > Chordata > Aves > Anseriformes > Anatidae > Oxyura > Oxyura jamaicensis. The sequence continues at coordinate 33,865,373 of NC_048893.1, forward strand.
GTTTAAGGCCATTAGAATAAAATTTCAGCGAATATAATTTAATATCTGCAGGTATGTATTTTTTATGTAGGGGATATTTTAGAGCTTGCTAGAAATTGAACTTAATGGTGAGCAAGGAAACATAGAAAAAAAAAAAAAAAAAACAACAGAAAGACCAATAATGAGAGCCAAATGTAAGTACAAAACTATATTGTAACATAGTTATTACACATCATTCTTGGAAAGAAAAGAGGGGAAGGTAAGGGATTTATATATCAATTATAATAACAGATAACTTAACATATATAAACTAATATATAACAGATATGTTATTTGTATATTTTTTTGCAAACTAACTTGTTGCTAAAGATTTTCATTCCTATCTCACAAAAGATTGACTAGATAAACTTATATAATCATAAATATAAAATAACAACATTTAAATTTATATTATTATTACTATTACTATAGGTTTGTATATTTACAAATCTCTGTTTACACACTGCTTTTCTAGTGGCCTGAACATCTATGAATTTAAAGGTCTTATATTAATTTTTCCTTCTATTTATATTTCCTGGCAGGATGGACAACAGTTATCCTGCCTAAAGTATGTAATACTTTGCACCAAGAAAGTACACGGGATTCCTTTTTCTAAAATACTGTGCTTTACCTGCCTTGGAAGAAATGTCCAGATGTTTTTACCAGATACATTTTTCATTTAATTTTCTCATTGTTAAATTCTCACAACAGAAATGTAAATGGTAGAGTTAGTGTCACAAGTAATAATTCTCTTAGTCCTTAAATGAATAAATTATCACTGAAAAACACAAAATCAAGTGCTAACTCTTTGGAATTAAAGGACAAGTTTTCTGTTGGTTTCATTTCTGTTAGCCTCAATCTGGTAGCACAAACCTTTTTGTGAATGCATGTGTGCACATAATAGTTCTATCAATTTCATATGAGCTCCGGTTCACAGTTCAAACATTTAATTTTTTTAAAAAAATATATTTTTATTTTATTTTATTTTTGTGGTAGCTAATGGAAGTTAGGTAGGTAATTAACCTATATTTCCAAGGTTCAACTTTAGCCAATATATGAACACTTCTATGAATCTGACTGCAATATTCAACAGCAACTTTTAGAGATTATTAAATTAGATTGTTAACTTTATCCCTTTCAACTTATATACAGCCAGGTTAAAAAAAAAAAAAATAAAATGTAGATAGATAGATAGATAGATAGATAGATAGATAGATAGATAGATCGTGCAGAGCAACATTTGAATATACAAAAAGCAAAAAGAACCAGCCTTCTGAAGAAAAAATACCCCTAAAACTACATTATAAAAACAAAAGACAACAAAAGAACAAAAATAACAGAAGACATTCTAAGGAGCATATAACTAAGTGGAATACAATGGTTTACAACTATTGGTGCTGATTGCTGCTTATTTTTTTCCTCCGCGGTCTTGGACTCTGAACAAGTGATGTTTTCCTATTGACAGGAAATTTATTATTAGGCATTTTAGAAATCTGTGGAAACAAATAATTCCCGTGTCATCTAAAAGAACTAAAAATGTTCCCTTTTGTAAATGGCAAATGTATACAGCTATTGCTGTTTATAACTTCATTCTCTTTTCAAAGAAAGTCAATGCAAAACAAACCAGGGAATCAGTACAGGTGGGGGAAATGATTGGCAAGGCAGCAACCTTGTTCTAGAGGACCTTGGGATTATAGTGCATGTAAACTGGATTTGAATTCAACAACAAACTTCCATTGCAAACTAGCAAAACCTCACACTGAGCTATATTAGAAGAAGAATAGCTGGCAGATCCAATGAAGTCATCATCTCTCTCCACCCAGAGCTAGTAAGGCTGTATATTGAATATGGAGTCTGTTTTGTATCTATAAGGAATAGTTGAGATATCTCATTTTGCTCAGTCTGGCAATGCTATGCCTAAGGATTCAAGAGGATTCATAATTACTTGAAAGATATATCAGAACCAAAGCATCCAAACTCTTAGCAGCAGTGCTAGATAATGCAACAAGTGGCAACAGACACACATTGCATCTAGGGAAGTTTAGATTGGAAAGAAAATACTCCTCACTGGGAAGTTAATTCAGGCTGAAATTATAAGTGGTTGCTAGAGAAGCTGAGGATCTCCATTCCTGAAAGCTCCAACATTTAGCTAGGCAAACCCTGTGGTGGTTTTACTCAGGTGGGCAGCTGAGCTCCACCACAAGTGCTCTCTCACTCACCCTCCTCAATGGGAAAGGGGGAAAAAATAAAACAGAAAGGGCTCAAGGGCTGAGATAAGGACAGGGAGATCACAGTTATCCTGATGGCCAAAACAGACGCAGTGTAGGGAGATTAGAGAAATTTATTACCTATTACTAACAAGCTGGAGCAGTGAGAAACAAAGAAAAACTAAAAACACCATCCCCCCATCCACCCTCATCCACCTCCTCACCCTGAGTGGCACAGGGGAATGGGGGAGTGGGGCCTGTGGTCAGTCCATAACACTTCGTTTCTGCCACTTCTTCACAGACACTCTCTTCCCTACTCGAGCGTGGAGTCCCTCCCATGGGATGCCATTCCCAAACTGACCCTGAGGGAGCTTCCTGCAGGCAGCAGCTCTTCAAAAACTGTTTCCACAGTACTCTGTACCACGGGATCCATTCCCCAGGAGCAAACTGCTCCAGCACAGGTCCCCCACAAGCAGCAACTCCCCCCAGACCCCCTGCTCCTGTGTGGGCTCCTCTCCACGGGCTGCAGCTCTGGCCCGGGGCCTGCTCCTGCGGGGGCTTTCCATGGGCCACAGCCTCCTCCAGGCCACATCCACCTGCTCCACCGGGGGCTCCTCCACGGGCTGCAGCGTGGAGATCTGCTCCATGTGGGACCCATGGGCTGCAGGCGGACAGCCTGCTCCACCAGGGGCCTCTCCACAGGCTGCAGGGGAACTTCTGCTGCTTGCCTGGAGCACCTCCTGCCCTCCTGCTGCACTGACCTTGGGGTTTGCAGGGCTGGTTCTCTCACATTTTCTGACTCTGTGCTCTCCCAGCTAATGTTATGCAGTTTTTTATTATTATTATTTTTCCCCCATTCTTGAATAAGCTGTCCCAGAGGCACAAAAACTAAATCGCTTATTGGCTTGGCTCTGGCCAGCAGTAGGTCCCTCTGGAGCCAGCTGAAACTAGCCCTTTTCTAACATGAGGCAGCTTCTGGATTCTTCTAACAGAGGCCAGACTTGAGCCCCCTGCTACCAAAACCTTGCCACAGAAATCCACTACAAAGCCACATTCAGCTGGTCCAGATTTGGAGACAGTCCTGCATTGATTAAAACTGTAGCGTAGGTATCTCCAAAGGTGCTTTCAAATCAACATTTCTAGATTTTTTTCTGTGATTTTATTACACAGGAAGGACCCTCATTGTCTCAGGAATCCTTAAGTCTGATTCATCCATACAGATTTTTTGGATCTCTTTACAATAGCCATAAAAAAATTAAAAAACTTGGCACTCAAGTCAGAGTCCCTGAAACAATTTCCTCCAGAAGAGATCTTGTTCTGCCTAATTAATTCCACGGGATGAAGAGGACAATGATTCTCTGTGTACCTAGATACTGCATTATTTAATATCTTTTTTTTTTTTTTTTTTTTTTTTTTTTTTACTAGCTTGTTTCAAGTGTCCAGTCCTCTTAATTATTCTATGTCCTGGAAGACTTCCTGCTGCTGGTGACCCAAACAGCTGAGAGGTAACAATGCTTCTTCTCACCATACAGAACAAAGAAGCCAGACTGTTGAAGGGAGATTCCCACAACATTTTACCACAACATTTTACTTCAGTGTAAGTTGTATATTAAATTCTAACATAAAGATCTTTATCACACTGTATCAGATAAGAGTTTTTCAATGACCAGGAATTATAAGTCCCACTGTTCTGGATCCTTATCCTCAAAAAAAAAAAAGGGGGGGGGGGGGGGGGGGGCCCGCAGGGGGGGGCATGTATATGACACCAGCAAGATTAAATGAGATTAATCACTTAATAACTTTATTTCCACAAACTCTTGGACAGTCTGCCAAGAAAAATAAATAAATAAATAAATAAATCTGATCCATATGTGGTGGCATTATCATTGTCTTGCTCAACTTTGGCCCATGATCAATAGAATAATTTTTAGACATAACTGGACTAACACTTCCACTTACTCCAGATGCTTTTCTACTTAGATTATTCCTGAAAATAACACTAATTGCTTTTACAAAGATTTATGCAGCCACATAATCCTGTCTATAAAGAACATTATGCAAAAATGCAGTCATCTCTAGTTAAGGCTTGAAAACTGCAAAGAACTTCATATAACCTTACATTTGGAAAACTCTCTACTTGTAACACATTTAGAGCTATGCAGATTTCTTCTATGCAACTTAACAGAAATCTTTGCTAAATTCTTGTGGACAGCGTAAATACTGACTTTTTCTTATACCAAAAATTACCCTACCACAGAAATAGTCTGTCACAAAGTCTTGTGATTGCTGGTAAAACAGGTAATATTCACTGGGAATAAGAATATCACAATCTGGTATTAAGAAATCTTTGCATTTCAATCAGAACATCAACATATGAGACATACACAGTAATAATGAATATAATAATATTGTTCCTTAACACTTTTTTGGTCCGGGAGTCGGCTTTAGGCTGAATAGTGGATGCAGAGTGGAGTGCCCCTACCCTTTACAGAGCACCAAGACAATGAAAAACATCTATTATTCTCACTCATCTAGCATATGAAATTATGCTTATACAATTCAAAGAGCAAATAAACTACATACTGAGATTCAGATCTTGCCTGCTCAGCAAATGAGTACATTTCTTTCACAATGGATTAGTGATTAAGGTTAAGTGTCAGCACAGTCATTGACTCACTGATAGCTTTTTTATTCCAGAAAAGAGAAAGTTTCATCTGCTATGCTGAAAGAATATTTACATTTTTAAAGTTAGGTGGAATGGTGAATAATTTTAGATTAAAAATATGAAAACAGGTCCCCTGGTTGGGTTGTGGAGAACAGAAAACTAGTATTAATGTTTGATTGAACCTGAAGAACAGATCAGGAAGATTTTCAACTTAAAACATCACATTATATTACACTTTGAGGTAAACAACAACTAGGATAAAAATCTCCCATCAAGCTGCAAAACCATCTTCACCGTTATTAGCAGAAACAGGAAAGAAACTTCTTGAATGAACTAATAAGACAGCGGGTATGATTTATATCTTAGTTTTAGAAAATACTTGGGCTTTGTTGTTTTTGTTGTTGTTGTTTTTAATGCTAACACCAAACTGCAGGGTAGAGAGAGACCAAAATAACCACCAGACTGCAAAATATCCTGTTTATAAGACCTCAGCAAGCAGTAAGCCCAGGTATTGAACCATTCTCACACATTAATCACTTCAGTAAAGTATTCAGTATGCAGCAGGATTTATAGTGAGTTGCATGGTATATTTGATTTGTTTTAATACTGATAATGTGATAACATTATGAAAAGAAAACCTCTAGTAGCAAATGTCAGCGAGTTTATTCCTGACACAGAACTGAGCATTGGAGAAGGGTTCTTGATCTCCCAGGAATCTCTCACCATTTTTAACAGTGACCACAATGGAATTTTGAAACCATAAAATTTCTTAAAAAAATAATGAGAATCTTATGGTTAGCATGGGTGTATATATATATATAATGATATATGGGTGTGTGTGTATATATATATATATATACGTATATATGTGTTGAAAATAACATTCAGTTACAGTCCTTAGAGGAATGTTTCATGGATTAAATTGTGTACTTTGTAGGAAGAAGCATCAATATATTTATTGATATAATTTAGTGATCTAACAAAGCTTAACAAGACAGCAACTTAACAAGATTCAAGATGGCAAGGTACACCTGATTATTTATGGCATAGAGGACAGGGTGAGTGTTAGGGAGACCGTCCCATTGATTCATAAGATTCAGAGGGGACTCCCTTGCTTTCTAAATTCCTTGAACAGAAGAGGTAAGGAGCTTAGGTGTGGCTGAACCCCATCTTAGTCACAGACTTGGTCCATAGGTTATTTCTAAGGGTTAGAGGATTACATGTGCACAATTGAATTAAGATATTTTCTTATCAAACTTTACAAAGTTTAGAAAGCTATTAATCTGTTGCAGCAAGGAATCTCTTGCGAGTAGTAAGACGTCTCTGCATCAAGAGCAACCTTGAGAGGCATTCGTACTCAAGGGGAGATGCTGTCAAAGGGCTTTTGGCTTGCTCACTGTTTATAGGATAAGATGATGGACTAATAGTCATCTTATTTTTTGATTGTTTGTTTGTTTGTTTTGGGGGGGTTCTTTTTGGTACCTTCTCCATCTGCCCTCAGCTGTTGAACTAGACGTGTTTGTCAGTTTCTCCAGCACCCAACATGAGTGGATACTGTGGTCACTATCTGCCTGAGTAAGGCCTTGGTGCAACAATCGGGTTTGAGCTAGGCAATGGCCAGAACAAAAGTGAGAATTATGAGGATGAGAAGGGTGAGCAGGGGGGAGGGGGAGAGGCTGAGGGGGAGGAAGCATACTATCACAAATGTTCAGTGCAACATGAAGTTTTTGATATTTGGCCTCTTCACTTTACAACTTCCATACATTTAACATTTTTGAGACTTTCCATTAGGAAAATACCTGTGGATACAGGAATCATTTTTTCTTTATTTATTCTGAAAAAAAAAAAAAAAAAAAGAAAAAGAAAAAACAAGAAAAAACAAACAAACAAACAAAACAAAACAAACAAACAAAAAACACTTTTCCTCTTTCATCCCAGACACTTTCACAAAATGGAGTTATATTCAATAGATAGATAGTTCTAACTAGCACATTTAATATTCTCAATGTACTGGTCAAGAGTAATAAAGTTTGAATGGATTTAAATATTTTGTCTAATTTGTTATTAGTACATAAGCTATTTGTAATGTAACATCACATGGGAAAACTACTTCTGAATGCCTGAGATGAATTTCTGCAGTGTATTCTTACAATTCTGTGGCCACAGGCATTAGTGGGGAATTGGGTGTGAAAAACTGATCACTTGTGCAAATATGACTGCGTGTTTTTAAGGGGAATATTTTTAAACTTAATGTTAAATAACACTGTTAATAATCATGTTAAATTATTCATTTTTAATTTAATTTAGTTAAAAATAAAATAAAAAATGTTATTCTAAAAGAACCCTTAAAGTTTACGATTGATTACTTTTGACTACTTGTTTTTTTTTTTTCATCTGCAGATTTTTCAGCATGAATATGAAGCTTTGCTGAAATAAGTATCTGACTTTATTACTTTAGTTAATAAAAATCACAAAAGAGATATATAAAAATAAATAAAAATAGATTTAAAAAAGAATTCCAGACTTAAGAAGAAATTGTCTATGCAGATAAGATTCTATATAAGATCAACCCCTGATGAGACCCATGAGCAATTCAGAAGTTCATTTCTATTCAGCAGGAATTGTAAGATGTGCTTAATATTACTATTAGTAATGAATATGACATGATTTTCAAAATCATCCAAAACATTAAAATTCAGCAGAGATACCCATAAAAAGCAAAACTCAAGAAAAAATTGAATACTGCTAACTGATATATATATATTTAATTCTCATGCATGTATTACAATATTCATTGTTATATAATGACTTTCTTTTTCCTATAGATCTTGTAGCTGATCTAAGGACTTAGGTAGGAAAGTGATCACATAATGAACAGTTATTCAATATATTATTTACTCCTTATACAGTACACAGTTCTGTACCTTGTACAGGAAGACTACATAAGTACTTTCCTCAAGACAAAACTGTTAATTTTCTCATAGCCATTGGGTTTTGATCAAAGTACTGTCTGAATTCTCCATAAACAACTATACATTTATTTCAGGTTTTGAGATTACATCACCTGGGAGTTTTTTTTTTTCAGTGTAAGAATATCGAGTTCCCTCCTCCCACGTACAAGATCATGTCATTGAACCCTGTCTGCCAAGATATATTTGGTTACATTAGGCTTGATGGCAACAGTAGGTGTAAAAACACTTGCTTTCTCTGAGATGGATACCTTAAAAGAGATGCCTTTACCTCATGCTCATGAAAACATTGGTTCTTAAATTCCAGATCAACATTCCTGTACTTTGTAATAATTTCCTTCAATGTGGATAATATTGCGTATAATATTGAATGTGGATAATGGGGGGG
>NC_048893.1:33874019-33896618 GCF_011077185.1 Oxyura jamaicensis
GGGGGGTGGGGGGAACGACGGGACACATATCCAGCTGGGAAAGTAAGCATTAGTAGACTAGTTTTTACATGAATCATGGGAGTCAGGTATCAGTGAGAAATTAAATACTTAAATCACAAACTATCTTGATTCTTCTCTTTCTGTGTTCAAACAACCTTTAGTAAGTCCTGTGCAGTCTCTAAATGTCTTCCTTGCTCCTCAGAGGAAGCCATATACACAGGGCAGTGCCCCTGGTCTGTAGGATGATCTGGAAAGCCTCCCTGCTGGCCCCTGGGTGTTCCCTAGCAATGAGGAACAGCTGGGACAGCTCAGGGGATGGCACATGAGCTCTTGTCTCTGACTGGGGCATTTTGGGTTTCCTGCACACTATTGTGTCTCTGTGATGTTTCATGTTTGTGACAACGAGCTTTTAATCATCTAACCATTCAGGATTCATTTCACATTATGTCCCCTTTCTAATTAGAAAGTAAAATGCAAACTGATAAAATGAACACTATATAAATGCAGTGTTTTGGAGTGGGCTGCATATCATCTAGCTATATATACAAATTACACATCTAAATCTGATCTAGTCACTCAGATTAGTCAATTTCTAACATAAACACTAACAGAGAAATGGAAACTGAGAGCTGAAGTAAGAGCTGATTATTTTGCTGCAGCGTGGTGCATCCCCCAAAAAAGAACTCACCTGTCAGAAAGCCAATGACCCACCCATCTCTGCTTCACTGGAAGAACAGCACAGTTCTGTTGTAAAGACAAATGGGTTTAAAAAGCATATGAAAAATGACTCCAAATAAGTATAATTTTGTCTTTTTATAAAAACATTTTTTCTTCATGTTATTGAAGGTGTTAGTTGGTTCAGTTTATTTATTAATTTGTTTATTTTCCCTCAGCTTCTCTCTTCCCTAGTAGGATTCAGTGCAAAAGTCAAATACACAATAGAGAAATCTGGTAGGAATGACAACGTATGCATGTACTTGTGCTTGTATGTTTTGCGAACTCTCATCCAGAATTAAGTATATAAAACACCACTGAAAATGCCTGATTCACCTCAGTTTTTCACCACTGAATAACTGCTTATTTTAAGAGGATACATCAGCCTAAAACAGGAGTGACACAGGAGAGAACTGGTTCAAGTTTATAAGGAATACTTAGTCTACTAAGTATTATACTTGGCCTAGTTTATAAGGAAACTAATGGAAATGAAGGTAGCAGTATGTGTTAAGTTTATTCCTTGCCTTTTCTTTAAAATTAAGGGAGATATTAAAATCTGGAACACAAACGAATTTCTTTATCAGCTTATATAATACCTCTTAAAATGTATTACCCCAACAACACAGTCATTGATTTTGCTGTTATTTTATATGCGAGGACCACACTGAGTTTCATTGTGCCATGGAACAGTTTTTTCACATAAAAAGTGAAAGCCAGACACTGTACAAAAAGAGCCTGAGAGTGGTGGGAGCTTTTTTTTTTTTTTTTTTTTTTTTTTTTTTTTTTTTTTTAATCAAGTCTTGAAATTGCACTGAGTGTTCAGATAATGATAGGAACTTACTTACTTTAATTTCATTCAAATTTCTTCAGAGATTTAGAGATTTTGAGATTTAACCTTCAAGTCCACTAGAAACCCATCAAATGATTTACTCTGCAGTTCTATTTGGAATGAATTATTCCAGTTCATCTCACAGGTAACACAAGGAAGAGCAGATGGACTGGTATTGGGATGATTGAGGTGTTAGTGGGCTGAAAGGTAATTAAGAAAATACACTGGTTAAACAAGCCTGTGAAAGTCAGAAAGTATTCCATCATAAAGTAAAAGGTCAAATTATTTTCTATCTGATAAACATGTGATATCTATTAAATGTCTAATATTCCCAGAAGGGAAATTATTCTTTTTTTTTTTTTTTATTTCCTACTCTTTTGATTTTATGCAGCAATCTTAAAAGACTGAATAATGAATTCACCTACAATATAAGTTCAGTGTAGTATAATGTATATGACCAAAATATCAAAAAAGTCTCTAGTTGTCTTCAAAGCACAATTTGTTCCTTCATAGCTACTACAATCTGAAGATGACTAGGTTCCTGTGTCTGTCCCTACACTGCATATGTGTGTGCTGAACTGAAATGCTGATTTCAGTTTTAAAGCTGTTTCTTAAGCTACATTGTTAATATAACAGCTCTGCTGATGCTAATACAGGCTCTGCTGGCAACAGAAGCTCATTCCAGTGTACTTAGACTGAGCTTCACTAACACTCCCCAAATAGTGAAGATACTAATTAAAACCAGCCAATTAGCCTTGCTCTCTTATCAGTGGAAGATCACAATTTACAAAGAGTAATTTTCCATTCTATTTTGGATGGCTTTGTAATGTATTTTGGTTGGATGTTTTCCTGCTGACTCCGAGCTATGTTCTTCCACTGACCACTCTCATCTCCCTGGGGTACTTGGGCTCTCTGGATGTTTCGGTTTCTCCATCTCCCCAGATGCACTTAATTATAATGATTAACCTCTATTGTATGGTACTAATGTCCTATTGATTATCAATCTGGACATTTACTTTGTTAATATCCATATGCACAAAAGCATTAGCAATTAGCACAATATGTTAGTTCATGCTCTATATCTTTAAAGATCATATATGTGCATTACTGGTTATATACATCTTCCAACCTACAATACAACAGCACAGGTGTTTGAGTAGACCTTTTCAGACCTTTAATGGCATCTTGCTTTTTAGTCTATTTTCTGTCTGATTGGTAATCATGCTCTTGGGTTCTTTGTTATGTCACTTGTACAGCTACATTAATTAGATTTTGTATTTTCCAGCTTTCATATCACTGCTTTAGCTTGGACTTATCTCTTCTTGCCAGCTACAGAGGGAGCTGGATGACTGCTTCAAACTAGATACTTAGTTTTTAAGCAGCTAAACTTGGAAGAATATACTTCACATCCATAATACTTTTGATTCCCAAAGTGAGATTTTGAGAAAGGTTTGCTTTTTAGAAAAGACAGAACCTCCATCTTCTGAATAAGAAGCCAAGTTAAATCAAGCACTCAGAAGTTGAAGTGCTCAAAATCACCAAACACTGTTGACAGCACTGATTAATGAAATACAAATTCAAAGAGATTCTCCCTGCATAAGATAGAGAACACTCTTTCAACTAGTGCTATCTTTAAAACTTACATAAACATTAATCATGCCTACTGTGAGCTGACTCTGTTCTTCACTTTACAGCCAGAAAGGCTCCACTTTCCCCAAAGTGACTGAAACCTTAATAGTTTAGATGTATATTAATATGTACATACATATTATAGAAAATATAGTCCAGGGAGAGCTGTGTTTTTTAAACGCAAGACTGTGCACTTGGGATATCAGCTGTTACTCTTGATTATATTAGAGGATTAATTGTATCCTCTACAAAGGTCAGTGTAGCAAGCAAAGATGGCAAAGAAACTGCTTTAGAGATGGCTATCTCCTGGATAAATTAACTGGTGCTTTACCCTGATTATGGTTTATTTTATATTCCAAAGAAGCTTAAGTAGGTGAATCTCACAGTCAATCACAGATTACTCAGCTTTCATTGGAAATTGATCTCCACAAGGGAAATCTATGGTAGACCTGATCCTAAAACACAATGAAAATATTTCACTTCCCAGTGCAGACAAATGGTGCCTAGGTTTGGCACTTCATCAAATTGGACAACTAATGCAGTGAAGTAACTCATACATTGATTATGCTTTGCTCTTTTTAGTGTATGTAAAGACACATAATTTAATAAATTTGTGAATATAAATTAGTGAATCTTTCTTTGGTTTCTTTTTCTTTCTTGCCTAAAAAAAGAAAATGATAATAAAATAAAATAAATAAAATAAAATATAAAATAAAAAACATGCATGGGTCTATACTCTTCTAAATCATAAACAATTTTTAGAGTGAGGTAGAATGAGTGATTTATAGTTACAGCAGAGTGAGGAAGAGGAAAGGTTTTATCTCTGAAAGGAATGAACCATGTTTTTTTTTTTGTTGTTCAAAATGTTTGTCATAATGATTATAGGATATGATTATGTGCCCAAACATATTCTAAAAGTGATGGGTGAAGAAAAGAGATGGGTGACATAAAATATGTTTATGAATTCTTGCATGGAGTTATATTTATTTTATATTATATTATAAAGAATAACACCTGTTTTAATTATTTTTGAATTGCTTTCTTTAATTTTGTCAGGTACAGGACAAAATTGGTCCCTGCCATTCAGGTTTGATTAAATCATCATTCTCATCCACCAACTAGTTACAATGCACTAGTACCAGTTATTCTTGTTATCATTATTGCAAAGTGAGGAATGAAAAAATAAATAAAGCCATCTCCAGAATACAGAGAGTAACAAACAAACAAAAAACTGTCAGACTTGATCACAAAATGAATGGAGAATCAAAGCCTGAGCATGTCATTGGGGATTGGACAAAAAATGGGCTGTATATGTCAGATGGAAGATAAGATGTCTCCCAGGCAACAGGAAAGAAACCACCCCAAAAACAATTCTGACAAATAGAGGAAAACAAGCTAGTCTTTGCTATTGCATATCAGATCAATATTGAAGCAGTATAGAACAATAATCCTGCTATTTTTTTCTTAATTTATAACCTCATAAAGCATAGGTGCAACTAGGATAACAAGACATAGACTTTCTGTTGAAGGTCTATTACGTTTTACTCATAGAGTAATTGAGGTCATTAATATCAAAGCACTTGACCAAAATACGTATAAAAAATCCGTCTTGGATTATGGCTGTATTAATAAAGAATTTAGTTTTAAATTATCTTAGAAATCAACACGAAACAAAAAGCAGAGCTCAGCATGCCAGCTCCCTACAACATTTCTGTCATTTACAACCTTGAAGAAAAAGGTTTATTATTACTCCAAGAGGTATTTAAAAAGATCAGAGACAAGTATGTTTATCAGAAAGGATATTTTTTTGAGTATAGAATTTAGAACTTTAAATTACGTTAAAAAATCCAGTAATAAAAACCAGTCATTTCTACTCCAAATCCATGACATCAGTGAGGCACAGTAATAAATACAGATTGATGCCCAAGCATACCTTCAGAAAAATTATCTATGTCTCTGTAGCAGGAAGCCTGAGTTGAAATTCTTAGAAAACATTGAGGTTACATCTTAGAAAACAGAGAGGTTAAGGGAATGACATCAAAAGAAAGATGGAAATATTCAAGAAATAGATTAAGGCTGTAGAACTTAAACAGCCATCCAAGAATAACATATTACAGCAGAGTCAGAAATATAGCAAAAAATAACAAATACACAGAAACAGAAAATTCCTGAAAAAAAAAAAAAAATCCAAACAGAAAAATTACAGAAAATTAATAAAAACTTGCACTTGGTTTAGGGCACAGAAAACTACATTTTCCAGAGAAAAGGTATGATACCATCTTATTAAACACACTAAATTAAAGAAAATAATATTAATATATATATATATTCAGCAGATAAATTAGGAAAGAAGACTCAGAAAAAAAAGCATGAAGACTGGATGTTTCCCGTATAAGAGAGAAGCATAGCATCTCCACACAACCTTATCAAGGGAAACCACATAGCAGAAAAATGTTAATTACAAAAAATAGCTTAGAATTTAATTACAGAAAATAGTTTAGATTTTTCTAGCTATTCCCCAATGTTTCCCAGTTATTTGAGATAACTCAAATAGATGAGGGACTGAGATCAACCAGCATAATTCTAGCTGTGTTTTTTTATTTGTTTCCTGTGCCTTCTCAAAATTTCATTTTAAAATGCATAAATATGGCAGAAAACTGATCAGTATTACCTGAACTGACCAATTAAGTCTACCCATATGTGTTGTGCTTCTTGCGAGCCCATAACTATGGCTCCATAATGCACATATTTCAGTAAGAGGAGCTCTGCTCTTTTTTTCTATCAATGTCTTTGCATTAATCCAAAATGGGTGCTTACTCCGTTTTACCAGACAGGGTTACTCTGATATCTTACAGGTATGAAACAAGCACTTATGAACTGAAGAATCGTGGTGGACCTGATGCAAGTTATGGGTACATATCTTCCCATACAAAATGTGTCTAAATATGCATGTCCTTAAAATTAGAAATTTACAAAAACTTTAAGGAAGGAAGTTATTCAGTGTGAAAAGGCACCCAGACAGTCTAACACTGTTGTGAAGAAGGCATATAAATTCTATCCTCCCATGTTGACTTCAGTTTGCCTTAAATCTTTCACTGGGTGAAAGATGAATCTAAGTGAATCAAGAAGGACATTTACTTGATCTTATATAATACATCTTTCTATATTAGTAGCTATGTTTTAGTTTGGGATTATGGAGAAATGTGGGAAAAAAAGGAAGTTAGAATTGATTTTTCTGTGATTCAGAATGACAGATTCATCAAATCACAATGAACTATTTTTTTTTTTTTTTTTTTCCCTAATATTTCCTGGATTCCCAATGGATTACTGTGGAAAGGTCTGACTATCTATTAAAGAAATTTCCTATCTAAAAATGAGTCTTCCCAGTTCAATACATTTTCATTTAGATTGTTCCCTTCTCGAGGAAACTCATGAGACTTGACAGGCTGCAGAGCCCTGACAGTTCAGCAAGTCAGCAGAGGACCATTAGCTACAGAATCAAGCTCAAACATTTTTCAGGACTGCTTTTCTGTAGATACCAATAGCTGAATGAACTAAAGCTAGAAGATGAATTTATATCTGTTTTGTTTTAAACATATATATTTAAAGAACCTTAAAATACAATAAATTTACATAACTTATGCTCTGGAGGACCTACTTTTCTTCCTGTGCATTTACCTTGTTACATTGATCTGCAGTGTGACAGGAATTGTCTTCATTCAGAAATAAAGTATGTGAACTTTTTTGATCAGACTACACTGCAGTGACAGAATAACTTCCAGTTACTCTAGTATTGTCATCTCAGGATCAGGCAAAGCAGAAATAACCTATCAATGATATTATCTCAGGTCAAGTGATCTAACAGAAAGTCTTTCACAGATGCCTGTACACCTAGTGTACATAAAATGGATGATTTATAGCTCACAATTTACAGTTGTTGTAAAAGAAGACACAACTGTTTGCTTGAGCTGAAAAAATGGAGATTATAATGCAGTATCTATATGCTTAATACCAGTCCCAACTGGTGTGCAGGAGTAACTATGAAATAGTTGAAGAAACAAATAATTTTTCAACTGAATACCAAATATAACATTGTCTGGAAAAAAAAAAAAAAAAAAAAGGAAAAAATAATATATATATTTCTTTTATTATTCCTGTCAAATTCAGATTGCTTACCTCTTTTGGAGTTCTTTGACTCATATATAATCATATACTGTTTAGGTATGACTAGCACTGCAGTAACATCAGAAGGTAACATCATCCTGATCATCAGCTTCATTTTCCTTTCCTTTGTTTCATTTCATTGATAGTATTTAAAATTTCATTCCTTTCTTTAGTTGGGGGATATTTATATTTACATTTACTTAAAATCTGCCCTTTAAAAGTTGGGAATTTCTCAAAAGGACTGCCACGTAAGACTGGTCTCTGTTGTGTTTGTCTTGTGCATTTAATACCTACACTTAATTCTTTCTTCTCTTTAATAAATCATTGATGTGAAATATTCTAGGGTTGTTTGTGGTTTTTCTTTTTTCATTTTTTTTTTTTTTTCCTAAGTTGTACTCACATACATACGTCCCTCATATAGCAACATTGTAAGTCTGAAGAGAAATACTGGAACAATATATTTGTTTGGTCCATAAAGGGGCTGAGGTGCTAGTAGAGTACCCCAAATCCAGAATCAAAATCTGGTGTTATCGCAGTGTCACCTACATACTGAACTAGGATAATCTGATGTATTAAATTCACCAAGTAAATTTACAAATGTTAAAAAATATGACTAAGTGGACTCCTCAGACCTAGTTGCAGGTAACCAAATGAATCTTGGTATCTTAGTACTTAGCTCCTACTCTAACAGGCTGCCGTATATCATTGATGTTTATGGCCTCGGATATATTATTCTAAAAAGCATTCCTAATCTGTACAACATGGAGAAAAACTTGAAAAAAAGTCAGAGTCTCCTTGGCTTGAGTATATAGATAGTCCTTGCCAAGGGAGGTGAGGTAGACATTAAAAACATAGTCATGTAATCCACACATCAAACTATACAGAAAGCATAATTTCAATTACTTTTTGGTGAATGAGTGATATCCAGAGAGAAGATCTTTGTTGTGCCCATATTTCAAGTTCAGCTCAAGCTCCTCTAACATTCAAACTATCCAGATGCATGGCTTGGGAGATGGGTTGAGTCTCCTAGAGTATAGTTTACATGTAAACTGATCCAACAAAATGACTACTCAGTAGTTATCTACTGACATAAACTGTATAAACTTTCATGGGCATAACATCTAACAGGTCAGACAAATAATGTAAATTCCTTCACGGGAAGGTCCAGTGCTGGGTGCAGCAGACAGCTAGAGACACACAGCCTTGCTGAGCTGTGAGCACACTGGGTCTGCACTAGAGGCCCACAAAGTTCACTGCCAAAGCACTCATGGCTATTGTTCACCAAGAGCTTGAACAGGTTTTTTTTGTCTCTGTGGATCTACTCTTAGCTGGATCTCAAATTCCATATGATCATGTCACTTGTCTCAGAAAAATACAGGAGAAGAAGAAATGACAGTCAAAGTATTTTGTTCAGAGTAAGGAATTAATGGAGTTCTCTTCTTCCTTTTTTATTATTTATTATTATTATTATTTAATTGTGTTTTACAGTGATTGGTTACTCCTTCACGTTTTCAAGTTTTCTTCATAATCACTAAAGCTAGTGTTCAAAGACAATTTAGACATGAATGCATATGACATCTTCTGAAAGAACTGTTGCTATTCCAATCTGACCTAATTTCATCTGAATCCTGTCGTGTATGTGTTGATATATCCTGGCAAATTAAATATATTATGCTAATTAATATTTTCTTTTGTTAATCTGAATTAACAATATTTTTCAGTGCTACTTGTTATCATTTTTCTGCATTGAACTACTCATATATTAAGGACTTTATAAGTCTTACATCACTGCAATAGCATCTGACAATTCTACTCTTAAGATAGAAGTAAATCATGTTTTGTTTTAGGAGTAGGGGACATGGAACACAGAAGTGTTGCAGATGTTCTTAAATGGAAGCAAAGAAAAGACAGTTCTGGCAAAAGAGCATTAAACGAATTAAGTTAAATACAATATGTCAAATATTTATTGGAAAACAAACAAACAAATCCAATGGTGCTTTTATGTCTCACATTTGGAGTTTGAATACCACTTGTATGCCTGTTGAGAAGAATATATTTAGACAGTTTATAGAAGCCTATCAAGAAAAAATAATAAATTGAACTGTAGAAATTCAACTTGGAAAGAAATATTCTGTGTATTAACTAATATTTCAATAAATAAATATATATGTATAAAATCTCACACTATGTAATTCAACTGCTACTTCTAATAATGTGATCATGGCAGTTTTTCCAGAATTTCCATATTAAGCAAAAGAGTACATGTGCTAATGCTTAAAATTATTTTGAGAAGAATAAGTCTTTGCCTTTAGAGAGCTTTGAGCTACATACTGCAATTACCTACAGGTGTGGCTGCACCCCTGACGTTAACACGGAGGGTAAAATGTCTGCTCTAAAACTCTCCTTGTTTATATATGCCCTGTGTAAATGCAAGAGCTGAACATGCTAGACTGTGTGTGCCAGAGTAATACAGGACTACAGCTAATTTGGGGCTTTAGTGACCCTGTAGAGAGGAACCACGTCTCTGCATAGCCATCAGGCTTGCATAGCTACCTCTGCGTCAGAAGAGGAGTAGAGACCAAGGCCAATGCCTTGGTCAAGGCCATTGGCCAAGACCAAGGCCAATACCAAGGCCAATGGTCAAGGATTGCGATGGTGGGGATGGGAACTGCCACCATTCATGACATTTGTGGGCCTCTGTGGGAAGAATGTATGGCTGAATAAGAGCCCAGTGCTGTCCTGAGAAGGCGCTCTGCAGGAAGAAATGACCCTGGCTGCAACCAGTTGAGGCATCACATCTACTGATTATGCCATGTACTGATTATGATAATGTCACTCCTCTTAGGCAGTTGGGATTTTCCAGGAAAATTATTCAGTATCTGTGCCTTCTGACTATCATTTATTCACATCAAATCCAAAGTTATTTCAATTATATGGGACAAATTAGGCTTTGTTGATTATTTTGTTATTCCTCTATTTCTCTGTTTTTCATTAAATATTTTGTCATGTTTCATTAAAGACATTCAACATATATTCTCAATAACCAACTTTGAGATCTGACTATACTGTTCATCAAAATAAGTTATTTAATAAGCTTTGGCATTATTTTCCATTTGGAATAACTATCTTAGCCTGATTTTTCACTATTACAACTAAAAGGTTGCAAATGCATTCAAAATACTAATCAGTATAGATTAACCTTTGGGTAAATTATTCCTTGATGCATTTTAGTATTTTTTAATTAAGATCCAAAGTTTTGCAATGGATTACTTTTATTTGGAATATATCTTCTGTCTTCTACCATTAAAATCTCCCTCACTCTCTTCCTGAGCACAGATAAACACAAAGAAGAAAAACACTGGACAGAATTTTCTTCAATTACTTTTTGACGTTGTATTGGGTTTGGATCTACAGCCAGGTCACTGAACTGGAGACAAGCAATTTTAATGTCCTGCACTTTCATTGATTCATTTGCCAATTCCCAACCAATGTTTGACAGTAGGATGATCAAACTGTATGAAGCCAAAAGTATAAATAGAGAATGTTCAAAATGCAACAGTGATGGAAACTAGAATTTAAGACTAAGTTGGAGGGTAAAAAGGAAGGGAAACTGTAAACAGGATGTTGGGACAGACTGTGTCAAGAGGACAAAACTCAAAACTGGGCTAGGTCAGTCTGTGTTTTAAAACTAAAAGGCTAAGGTTGATTTTCAGCTTTAATATTTTATAAATGGATTTTCAGTATTAATAAATTATTTTATTTCCCATTAGTATATCAAATTCTTAATTCTTCTGGCACCAAAGGATATTTGTCTCACAGCTTTAACAGTTGTGGAGCTTTCTTGTTCTTTTACAGTCCAATTTTCGTAATTTCTCTTTACAAATAAGGGAGAAAGGGATAATTTATACTGTGCTAATGTGACTGACTAAAATAAGTGAGGTGACTTATGTGACTAACATAAGTGGGGTGAATTGCTTTTTGAGTTTCTCTCTCCCCTTTGTCTACAGAAAAAATAAAAATAAAAAATAAAAATAAATAAATAAATAAATAAATAAATAAATAAATAAATTATATTACATATTTGAAAGCCTTTCTGACCGACCTAGATATGCAGTATGACCCATGCTGAGGTATTAAGGGACCTCTATCAAATAGATTAACCACCAAAAGTTCCTGATATCATGGCACAGAAAGGTAACGGAAATGTTCAAAATCAGAAAGCAGAGTACAGAGACAGTGTAGCTGTAGTCACTGTGGAAAGAAACCAATGATGCTTTACTTATTTATTGGATCCTGGTATTTCTTTTGTGATCTGTTCATATGTTGCAATAAGGCTTCTTCACTTTCTCCTGTGGAACATCCACTCAACAACCAGGACATGCAGACTTAATAGAAGGTCTAGAGACTTATGTAAAAATTTAGAACCCAGACAGGGTTAGATGTGACTAGTAAACATTACTTGTCAGTAATTTTGACTCTTTTTGTTATGTTCTGAGCTCTGATACCTCTTTAATGGATGTACTTAGCAGGAACAATCCTTTATAATATGCTAAAAGCAGACATAGGTACAATAACCTAAACCACATCCACTGTTAATAATTGATGTTCATTCAGCATTGGCAAGCATTGATTATAGGCTTAAAAGGAAGTTCTTGCAATATTGATTTGGATGCTTTTGACGTGAAAGTGAAGGCTGCCTGCACTTAGAGATGTGAAGGCTGCCTGCACTTAGAGCAGCCACTAAGAAATTTTTAATTTCTTAAAAATTAAGCAGTCATTAAGTTTATGGGATTCACTACCCTGTTTTTGTGTGATAGACTGTATGTCCTTGAGGAAATGTCAAAAATGTGTTAAACATTGAAAATAGACTAGCATAACAAATGTCAAAAAAATGCAGTAGGTTCTGGAATTCTGTCTACA
Organism: Oxyura jamaicensis; assembly: GCF_011077185.1. Lineage (NCBI taxonomy): Eukaryota > Metazoa > Chordata > Aves > Anseriformes > Anatidae > Oxyura > Oxyura jamaicensis. The sequence continues at coordinate 33,886,276 of NC_048893.1, forward strand.
GTATATTGGGAAAGACAGATGATTTGTTAAATTATCTTTTTAGAGGAAAAAAAAAAAAGAAAAGGGGACATGGGAGCATGGGGGGTGAGGGGGTGGGGGGGTGGGGAAGGCTTGTATCAGCTATTTTTTCAATCAACTCTACTGATCTGTCTTAATACCAGTGTCACAACTGGACTGAATCCTTGCCTGAAACACAGAGTTGCAAACAAGACTAAAGACAAGGAAAATACAGTTGGATGAAGCACTCATATAATTGTTATTACCTTATTGAAGAACAATGTATGATTGGAAATGAATTGTAGGTTTTGAAGATAATTCAATTTCCATGAAATGTCTGAAATGTAAGCACAATTTTTGTTTGTCATTAAGCAGTATTTAACAAGTTTCATTTTTGAGCTATTTTCAGTAGTACTCCTTTAAGAATAACCTCCACTTCCACTTCAAAATCAGTATTGAAAAACGTCAATGAAATTTCTGTTGACTTGAAAATTTTTAATAGGAAAATGACCATTGCTGAATGTAATGTAACTTGATGATTTATTTGGAACAATTTATTTTAAGTAGATATGTAAAAAGAAGAACATACACATAAATACTTCAGTTTTTCAAATACTAAGTGAAACCAATCAAAGTTCTTTTGCAGTCATAATTAATCATTAAAATGTTGAGATATTCTTTATTCCATCAAATGAGATTTTCAAAAGGTTGACAAATAGAATACATTTTTTCTACTAGTTAATGAACTCTGATGAAGAGCTACGTAAAAGCTGTTTAAACACTTACTTTTATTTAAAAGATCAAAGAGAGAAAGCTGAAGTGATAATCTGAAAAACAGATCTTACAGAAGGCATAGAAAGCTGGTAGTTTGTAACACATATCCAGAAGTAGGGAGGAACTTCCTGCATATGATGGCATACAATGACCACCTTCTGCCAACAAATGATTTAGCTCAGCCTTTCATTATAGAGAGTTTGTCCTAATCTTTTCATCTTCATTTGTGAATACGATATGCTATATTAAAGATTTTGGCAAATGTGATGGAGTAAATCATTGAAAATATGAGAAGGGTAGCACACAGAAAACTTGCTTAGCTAAGACTGTAAGGGATGATTGCCTTATTTTTAGAAGTAGACATTTGTTTTCTGTTAACTGGATACAAATATTTGAAGTGTTTGGCTGTTCTGATAACATAGACTTAGCTAATATAAGATCCATACGACTCTGTCTAATAAAATTGCAAATGTGTAAATGTCATAAATATAAATTGCATTGTTTTTGACTCCATGAAATAAACTGCTGTAATTGTACTGCAGGATATTTTCCAATGACCTACAAGTCAGATGCATTGTTTAATAAAAAGATGTACCTTCTACATCTTTTGATCACATTGTTTTGCCAGATAAGTTTTAAGACTACAACCTTCAGCTTAAACAAGACTTTTCAGCTTAAACAATAAAAAATGTTAATTCCATGTGTGAGAATTTCCCTAATATTCCTAGTATGACAAGCAGAAGTCAAATCAAATATATATATATATATATATTTATCAAACTTGATCTAATTTTAGTCTAATCTGACAGGCAACTTTATTTTCATGGTTTTATCCTGTAAAATGCTCCTAAGTAAGGCACTAAAACTTAAAGACCTATTAAATAGCATTGATGTTCAATGAAAGAAAATTGCCACAAGACTTCTCATAAATTTAAGGGATGTTTTTTTCCTCTTCCCAAATTTTGTATAATAGAATCCTGGCTCCCATGTCATGGAGCCAACTAGAGCACTGGGCATAACATTTCACTAGGAAAAAAAAAAAAAAAAAAAAAAAAAAAAAAAGTATTAAACCCAAAAAAAAGTATTCTGCTGTATTAAACAGCAGAACTGTTTCTCCTGTCCTTTTGGAGACTACACTTCAAAAATATACAAAGGGATGGAGAAGAGCAAGAAACTGAGATGGAGTCTGGTCCACCCAGAGGTCAATGACCGATCACTTCTGGTTGTTTCATTCTTCTGGTGGTTGGATGGTGGCTCTGTATATTCTAAGCCTGACTCACAGTTTTAATGAAACATAATTTTCATTATTTTATATAATGGAACAATTCTTTCTTTTTTTTCTGGCACCTATATTCTGTAAGATTTAAAACCTATCCAGCAGTAACTAAGTGTTTATTTTTGACCCATATCTGGTCTGGGTCCTCATTTACATTAGAAATAAAAACTCACACTTGGAATTAAAATGACTGGAACATTCCTTTTGATGATACAGTGCTTCTGAAAGGCTAATTGTTTTATGTTGTTATGCACACAACAGAAAAACATTCCGAAAAGGCTGGCTTCATTATCCCCGTGACCACAGTTCTTCAATCTAAAAAAGAAATAATATTTGCACCTGATATTTGCACAAGGTAGATACATTTGGGGTATAAAAATGTTGCTGTGAGAAAGAGCAAAGAAATCTTGAAAATGAAGTCGCTAGGTGAGACTGGAGTCATTTTAGGTAATAACAGTTTTTGTGGTGTAATAGATCCTGTTTGCAACAGATGAAGGAGCATATCAGCTAAAGTTTTGCAAACAGGTCAAATCTATAATTCTTTAATTTTGACTGTTTTCCTTAGTACTTTTTCTACTCACTTTTTTTTTTTATTATTATTATTATTTATTTTTTAGACTAATTATCAGTAAAATGAATACTTGCTGAGTTCAGGTCTCCAGACTTCTTAGCCTTGCTATTTACCTCTGTAACTGTTTCCCTTCTCAAAAAAATAATTTCACTCTAAATGAATAGATTATATCTTAAAATAAACTGCATAATTAATTGTTTTTCAACTATAAAGGAAGGTCATAATAAATCACTCTTTACCCACAGATTTATTTTTGTCCTTCTATTTTGATAAAAAATATTTCTTTCTCAGTAAGTCCCTAGAGTTTTGAAGAGCATTCATTCGATTCCATTAGCTTCTACAGTGAAATATTTGTGCTGCAATGAAGCCTTTTGGTTTCAGGTGAAAACGTGTCCCCTGAAATTTAACAACAATCATTGTGTTAAATGTATATAGAATAAAATAGGTAAGATCCTAAAGAATTAACAGTTTGTGAACAAGATGGAAAACAGCAATAATGAGGAAGAGAGGAACAATTGATAATGAAGAACTTGACATCACCACTTTTTTTTTTTTTTGTATTTATTTTTATTGTAAATGCAAATTTGCGCAAAGAGACACAAAGCAATAGCAAAAACATCTAACATACTACAATTATATCTCTTAACAGGAAGGTTATTCCATAATTTGAACTCTGGGACTTCTGCCTAAGTTTTCAAAATGTACCTATAGACTTTTTGTAAGTATCAATTTTAATAAATTTATGTTCTGCAATTTTAAATGTCTACATGCACTAGAAATGCTGAGAGAATAAAACCCTCAGTTCCCATTACTGTCATTCATAGAGATTTGAAGTAAGCACAAATAGAAGAAAGGATGCAGTATATACAGTTTATTTTCTCTCCATTCTTTATCTCAGAGCAAGGAGTCATGGAGGGCAACAGAATGAACGGTAGATGGGTCCTCATTTACTGAACAGAGCTGAACTGGTACAAATAATGTCATAGCCTTCACATTCTTAAATTAGTATGTGCCAGCCCTACAACCTTAGGCTCTGTGCAAGCTGTTATGAATGTCACCAGCTGTGCATCGCCCTGAGGTGCAACTCTTTCTTAATCATTTCAATGCAATTTGCTTAGGCCAATATTGCAAATGGCATTCATAAAATCCCGAAACCTTGTTTGTACAGGCCACAGGGCAGATAAGAAAAGAAATGAGGATCTCTACGCCTGCTGTATGCTTCTGAAGGATTGCTTTCCTGGAGGATATTTCCATGTAAATGCTAATGTACTAAAAATCTGGCCTATATACCTGCAGGCTAACAATGAAGCAGGCTAGTGAAAATTGCTTATAAGGAATTCCTCTTCCTCTTCCTTCCCCTGTTCCTTTAGTTACCTTGAAAGATTGATTATGCAGTCTGAACTTAGCAGTATGGACTCAGCTGGACTTAGCCAAATACAACATTGTAATCTTTCAGCTTGCCTTCTTCTTCAGCACTTCAAAAATAACCTGCAGCATCCTTGCTGTTTTACAGGTAGACCTTGGTTGCCAATGGGCTGGCCCTGACAATACACATTTATGACAATGTGCTAAATTCATGAAGTGGGTACTCTCTCAGCATACTTTATGTTTTATATAGTCAAACAAATAATCATACAATAAAAAAGAACCTAAATGTAGAGAAATGCAATGTTTCTGAGTGAAATAGCAATGTAAATAATATGTCTCCCCTATTTAATTATCTTCATCTCTTTAATTTTATTCCAGAAAAAATATAAATAACTGACTACATTTATTGACTGAAATTGTAAACAATTTTCTCAGTTCTAATAATTTGATGGGTCTGTGAAGTGCCTTTGTGGTGCATTCTAGGACAGATGGTTTGTGTCTTCTTTTTCTGTTGAATACAGATAATTTTCAGTATGGAAGTCATGTAAAATGGCTCTGATTTTGAATTAATGAACTCAAATAGTTGTAACTAGATATAACTAATATAATTGGATGAAGAAGTAAGGGTGAAGAAGGTGCAGGGTCATGTAGTAATGTACATCATGAGAAGTAGGATCACATGAAGTGCAAATGAAGGTGTGTGTAAGGGAGATAAAGACGGATCAGGCCTCCCATTAGTAGTTCTGCAGTAGATATTTAACTGCTGCCATACCTAACATCATGTTTCATTAACTAGTTTAAACATTCTCCTGATTTTCATAGTCTTTTCTCATTCAGAGCATCTGATTTGGATAAGAAAGAGGACATGCAGAATTGTCTTAATCCATTCATAGAGCAATGTCCTGGGTTGTTTTTGTGGAAAGTGTTAGTTCAACATTACAAGTGAGACTATCCAGATAGATCAGCCTGCAATTTCATACTTTCGATGACAATTAGTCCAATGGCCATTTTTCTTGAAAATAACAACGGTGTACAACAAGACTTGCATAGCTGACTTTTCATTACTCAAAATCTTTGCTTTACTAAAATGTAGCTAAATGGAATACCTTCTGACATCCTATCACCACACAAAAGCATTTATTTTCCCAATATGCAAGGCTAGTAACCATGCAGTTTTACAATAGCATATGTAATTACCAGTAATGATCTGCAACAGTATAAGCCCTACCTACACTTCAGACAAATAGAAGCTGAAGCATGAAGTTTCATTACTATTAGGCAATCTGAAGCAAGCTCAGGTGAGATTCTGTCAAACCTGTGTAAATTATGATAGAAAAAATAACATCCTTCAAGTGATTATTACAGCTTTTCTTAGGAAGTAAAATGTATTTTTTTCTATGCAGACTTATCTTCTGCTGTTTTTATTCTGATTTGTTTGTTTGTTGTAAACTGATATCCTAACTGATCACTGCTGTCTATGTATTTTCATAGGCCTTTGGAAGAAATCCTGAATGCTGCATGTGCTATATTTTGTCACATTTTCCAAACCTGAGATTCTTTTCATGTAGGTTTAGTCCAGTAAGTGGAACTGATTAACCTTTTCAGATTGCATGGGATTTCATTAAATTTTTAAACTAATAATTACATCTGTATCAGATTGGACTTTAGGGTAAAGTTAGCTGTTGAAGAACCTTTACTGTACAGTCTTATCTATTTTCAATTCCATTTTAATGAGAACATTCAAACTTTATTGCTTGATTACATCACACAGCAATGAATTTTGAATTTTGATTAGATAATAATTCTATGTAATTCTCTGCATCATTTGAGGATATGCCCATGAAACATCTAAACCATGCTAATGAGTTTCAAGAAGAGTATATATATAATTAAGACTTAAAATTTGCTTCCTATCTTTCCAGCTTTGTTTGCATTTCATATTATGATAACATATACTATAGCTCTCATCATCAATAACATGTATTATAGCTCTCATCATTCCCTGCAATATGCTTTATGCATCTTAAATATTGTTTCATCTCTCTCACTATGCAATAATGATTAGTGTATTGCTGTATTAGTCTAATAAAACCTCATAAGGACACAGGAAGATATTGATCTTCCATGTCTCTGGTTTTTGATCCTATATAGACAACAAAGGCACTCATTATAATGAATTACAGTGGTCCTCCCATGACGTTGCATTGTTATCTTGTTGTTAAATGAGGGGCTGTTCCACCCACAGCTCCCAACAATTAAGTTTCTTGAGAAATACATCCAGGAACATTCTTTTTTTGTTTGTTTGTTTTTGTTTTGTTTTGTTTTTCTTGTTTGTTTTTCTTTTTTTTTTTTTTTTTTTTCCAAGTACTGTTAGGTGTTACCCACACGTTATGTGTTTGACCAAGAGTATGCAGAAGACCTCTGTTGTAAATTTTTAGTGAAGAAACAGTGGAATCCATCATAACAATGGAATACTTCTTAACTTTGGATTTCTGCACCATAGAAACAATCACAGTTAAGACGAAACATGAGATATATAAAATGTGAAAGACAGAGATAAAAATAAATTAATTAATTGTCTTGGATAAAACTTAACCTGAAAAAATGCTCACTGAACCATAGAAAATGGATGGTAGGCTTTATTTTATAATCACTGTGGACACTTTTTTTCATAGAGGCCAGCTGCAGCAGTGTGAAAAATGAGAAAGAAAAAGCTGTGAGGCCCACAAAGGACATACCAAAGCTTGTGTTCCTGGAGGTCTCTCTTCCAAGAAAAGTAGAATCTGAAGCTCCATACTGAGGACAATTTTTTCTGGCCAATTAAGTAAATGTCTTAATGGAAATAAATTATGAGTGCTTTGTTACAATTTACATATTTCATAAAAAATGCATCTCTAATTAATAATTTAGGAAAGAAAAACAACTATTTTAAAGAAGATATCTGCCTTTACTGCTGTTTCAAACTTTGTAACATTTCTACAGTAGTGACTGTATCATTTACTTTTTTTTTTTTTTTTTTTTTTTTAAAATAAACCTTGTCTATACCTGTAATCTTTTTCTTTTGCAGTGTATCTTCAAGCTATCACTGTAACTTGACGGATGTCACGCTGCATAAGCATAGAATCTCCTAACTGAAAAACATTAATGGCAGTCATTGCAATTGTCAGCAGTTTTTCACTTTTCACATGAGCACACTGTTTGCTAATGGGATTAAGTCTGGTTCTGGCTGTAATCTCTGTAAACGGTAGTTAAAGAAAGAACTGCCATGTCACACCTAGTTTGCAGGCTGGAAGGTGATGAACACAGCTAATAAGAGTAATTTAAAGCACAACTCATGCACATAATTAACTATGCCTTATTTCCTCGATTAAAAATCTGCTTATCAATGATAATGGCTTGACTAAAACACAAGGTAATATTTTAAGGTAGAGTAGATACTTACATTACCTGAATAAGATATTGTTTAAAGGTGCTGATTGAACTTTTGTGTAGCACTGCTGGTAATGTTCAGGGCCCTGAAAGTTTTGGTTTATTTTTTTTATTTTTTATTTTTTTTTTCCCTTCTACTGGCAACACATGAACAGACTAAGATACTGTTCCAATACAATACAGCCTACCTCTAAGGTTTCTGTTTGCCAGAGCAGTAACATTATATTTCAAGAAGCAGCTGCTCTGGCATCCAAACATGACATCCTCCTTCAAAAAAAATTTCATTTCTCTTGGATTACTCTCAGCAACACAACTGTCAATGTTTTGCATCTCTTGATTTCTGTTGATTTTGCAATTTTCTATCCTAGTATTTTTTTTTTTTTTCCCCATATACAAATACCAATAAACAGATACCACTAAATCAATTCTCACTCCTGCATATTTGCAGTAGCAACAGCCTCTGGCCATGGTTACTGTTGTCTCAGTCATCATTAGCATTTAACTCCACCTTTATTGTGCCTGAGGTGAAAGACAACATAAATAAAGTTTACGATTGCCCAGTGATCAAAGACAAGCGTTTTGTGAGCTATATAACCTCTAGCATAGGTATACTGTTGGATGATTTCTTGAATCTTTATAGTTCCTAATAAGACATGGATTCAAGGCTCGATAGTACTGCAAGGGAAGAAAGATAATCAAGAACTGATGACTCTGCAGAGGTATGAAAATTCAATCTAAAGGAAACTCAATCTAAAGAACGTTGACCTGAAAAGGAGAGAGAGGAAAAAAAAAAGAAAAAAAAAAGAAAAAAAAAAAAAAAAAAAGATGGAGCCTAGAGGCTGTAAAAAGAATTTTGATACACCATGTAGTGGGAGTAGTGGGACAATTTCAAGATGGGCTGAGGGGTTACAGACAGTAAATAAATAGATAAGTTTTGTTGTTGTTGTTGTTTTTTTTTTTTTTTTTTTCCAACTGTTATTGTAATAGCTGAATTCTTGAGGGAGATTACACAAGAGATGAAGGAGAGGAACCTACACTTTTACTTTTCAAATACTATAACAACAACAACAGTGATAAAAAGATTTTTTTTTTTTTCATCTGAACAATGCTTTTGTCTGTGTTTGCCGAAAGAGTAGCTATGTAATCACTTTATAATACCGGAGCATATTTTCCATAACTCATCTAGCTCCTTAAAGGTTAGAAGCAAATCAACACTCTCCAGCTGAGACTTTCAGCTTGTCTAGTAACTGTTGAAGGATCTGAACTGGAAGGAGCTGTATGGTAATATATGTTAGAGCTTTGTCTTTATAACACAGTTTCTGGCAATTTATTTGTGTGTTTAAATTAATACAATTAATCTTGACAGGATTACTGACCTGTGATTGCACATATACTTGAACAGCAAAAACTGCCCATGAAATAATTTTGGCAAAGGATAAAAAAATCCTCCCAGATAGTTTCTAAATACAGCTCAGGAGTAATGCCTGATAAGCATTTTCATCCAATTGTTGTGGTCTGGAAAATAAGAGCATTTAATACTAAGGACACAGGCCATTCTGCATCAGTTGGCCCTAGATGGCTGAGACTCATTCCACACTCATCATTTTACTGGTATGGTTATGCATCCACTTCGTAATATTCAAAATCCTGTGTTCTAAAACTAAAATTTCCATTTCATGTTTTAAGGTTGAATACTTAAGGAGCTTTGAGTGTTTCCCTTTCAACAGTCTCTTTGGAAGTACTAGTGTCTTGTCACAGGAGGACTTACATGTAGTATTTGAATTACATACATAATATGATATGACATCTGATGTGTATAGGTTGTGTATAGTTTGTCTGAAGACATATTATCCCTAAGTTTTCACTTTAAATGCTAACATTTCTTTCTGCAGTACTCATCCCTGCACCTCCTAAGTAGTTTCTATCCCAATGCAGACTTGATGTCTGTGTATTTTGATGATTTTCATTTGCAGTTCCCTGCAAACATTTCTCTTTTTCTTGTCCATAAAATGACAAAATAGCTTTTTAAAGCCTTGGACTAAGTCCTTTTGATAACTCAGCTGTTTCAAATGATTTGTTTATAGACAATGACTTTTAATTTGTAATGTACTGCGTAGGCAGCAGTTTTACAGGTACTTGCCAATCTATTTTACTATATTCCTTGCCCTTGTTTATTGCTTTTTTGTGTGTTTGTTTTGTTTGTTTGTTTTGTTTGTTTGTTTTGTTTTGTTTTGTCTCTCATTGACCGTATTATATTTTTCATTTTATTTTCCTCTAACCTTAATGTTCTGTCCTGTATTTATTTAAAAAGGGAGATTTTACAGGTTAAATTTAATGGATTATAGGCTTTCATACTCCACTATTAAACATATCATGAATTCTGTTAGGACACACAAGCACTGAAAATCTTAATTTCATTGTAATTTCACTACTATAATAATAATAATAATAATAATAATAATAATAATAATAATAAAGAATAAAAGAAAAAAAATCCCCTGGTGTGGGACTACTGAAGTGCTGCTGTAGAAAAATCTTTACACACAATTATTTGATGAGATATATGATGTGTTTGGATGTTCGGTTAGGCTTTTCTTACTATACTGAAAAGCTGGTTTTACTCAGGCTATTTATTTGGTATTTATTGGTGCTAGGTAAGCATATATACAAATATTTATACAGTCAAATTTCAATATTCCTCTGTTATAAGGGTTTCTGGTAAAATACTCTGTAATATTCCCTGAATGTATGCTAGGATACATTCATAGGATACATCCTAGGATACATAGGATAGCTCCTTACTAACCATATTTTATCATATTCTCTTCATATTTCAGATTTGAAGTGTTCCTACAAAACAGGGGAAGAGCTAAAAAAAAAGAAGAAAAGAAAAGAAAAGAAAAGAAAAGAAAAGAAAAGAAAAGAAAA